>NC_143552.1:119797500-120097500 GCF_054136105.1 Typopeltis vanoorti
CCACTACTTATTGGAGGCCTAAAGTGGCTTGAAAAGGTTTCACGTTTAGACTGTAGAGCAGGGTTTCTCAGACCTGGTAAAAAATAAATAAAAATACAAGAAAAAAAATGTAATCGATAAAAACAGAAAAAAAAAATCCTTAACCAAACCACAGTACAAATGTACTATAGGTTCACAAATAAACCTTTTATGGGTGAAAGCCACATAAAAAAAAGGGTCAGTTTCTTATCTTATAATGTCAAGTTATGGTATAACTTAACAAGATAAGGAACTGTATATGATCAAATGCTATGACATCAATCAATCAATCTAAGATATATTAAGAATTAACTATTTAACCTTTATAGTTTTGCAGTTTTGGTGGAAGTTTCACCATTTATATAGGTGGAAGCCTCACCATTTATATTAATTTTATAAGCATTAAAAGTGCTTGAAATATTACACTTTTCTTAAAAGATTCAGCTAAAGCATAAGTATATAATTACATGAACGAATAAATTGAAAAATGCAAAGCAAATGTGTGAAATTGATGCAGCAGAAGGAAGGTGTTCATGGGAAGAGAGAGTATGAAAGACTAACAGGTTGTGTATGAGGAATGGTGTTCAGTCTGGATGAAAGGGCTTATATGACTGATAGCTTGCACTTGAATAGATTTCAAGTTATGGGTCTAGTGGAATGCAGAAGCAGAGAAACTGAGGTTACTGAGAGGAGGCGGGGGGTAGCATTCTTTGTTACAATAATCATTCTCCTTCCAGTTTATTACCATACCTTCCAGTATGGTAATAAACTGGAAGGAGAGAGAAAAATGGAATTTACACAGCTACTCAGTGAAAATTACCCAAAACAGCACAGACAGAGGAGACTAGGAATTCAAGACTGCTGGATTTGTGATAGCATAAGAGGATTTGTTCATAATCCAGATAGCCTACTTTGGGAGAGTGATTGCAGGTCTTGAATCTGGTGAGTGGAATTAAGTATGTAGAATTTTTTTAAAAAGGAGTATATGTGGAACTACAAAATAGGTGATTATAACATACTTAGGAAGCAGCTCGAAGCAGTAACATGAGAAATGGTCAAGAGGTGCTTACAAGAGGTTTTTAGACTCCATATCTAGAGTCAGAAGGATGAGTAGCATTACTGGACAGAAGCTAAAAAACAAAAAGAAAAAAAGAAAATTGTGAATATAAAGAGAAATATGATTAGCAAGTTTAAGAACAATATAAAGCAAAAGAATGGTGACCAGCATAGCAAGGAAGGAAAAATCAGATTATGAAATAAAGTTACCTGAAAGCATAGGAAGGCAACAGCAGCAGAAAAACTAATTGAATGAATGAGATCATGTTCCAATGTGATGGAAATAACATAGCAAATGATTAGATGGAATATCAGTGTGTATAATGACAAAGTGTGAGACGAATGAGAGTACCCCTGAGCAGAGTGTTAAAGTGAGTGTCAGTGCCGACAAGGTCCCAAGGGAGTGGGATAAAGGACAATATAGTCTCTTTACATAAAAGAAATCACGAGAGAGAGAGAGAGAGACAGATAGCAGGCTGCAGACTAGTCAGATCTCTGGAGTGGTGGATGAGTAGTGGACAAGTTAGTTAAGGGCAGAATTCAGGAATGGAAAGGGGGGGGGAATTGATTCTCAAGGCAAGAAAAGTAGGTCTTGACTTAGTAACTTACTCATGTTCTGTAATGAAGTGACAGCTAAGGTGGATAAAAGGAATGCCTATACTTTGGTACTTTTAAACTCAAAAAAGGCATTTGACAGTATGCTATGGAAAATACTCATGTCAGCTGGAGCAAATGAGGATGAATTATGCAGATTATGTTGCTAGTTACTTACATATATATAGACATTAAAGAGTAATTGATTGGTAGCTGGTCCATGCCATTTAATTTGTATATTAATGATAATGAGAACGGTTCAAGGAAAAATGTGTTGTTTGCTGAGGAAACTTAATAAAGGTGATGTAGAGATCCTGCAGCATGATTTAAATAGACCGATGGACAAAGATAATGGTTGTTGGTTCACTGTAACAAAGTATAATGTGAGAAGTCATCATATGCACTTGGCTAAAGAGATTACAAGGAGTAGATTTTTTGCTTGAAGAGTTAGTGATGAAATAGTGGAGTGAGTTATAGTTGTGAATGTAGTATCAATTGAAAAGAGAAAAAGATAAGCATTGTACAATCCCAAACTCTTTAAGAAACATACTAATAGATTATTTCTTTCTCCTTAATACTTATCCACACATGGAACTATTGTGTTATAGGTCTCGTGATCTTTCATGTGTGGAGTCATTATAAAAAAAAAATAGTAAAAAATAAAAAAATTAACCAAACTTTCAGTATCCACGTTTTTATCTAAAATGAAATTGATCAAATTTAAACAGGAACTGCATGTGAAAAATAGGCTATGGAAGAGATATAAGGAGACAGGTGAAGAGCAGATGCATGAAGAATATAAGACACAGGCCAGGAGAGTGACTAGTATAGTAAGAAAGGCAAAACTGGAATATGAGAAGAGATTGGCCCTAAGATCCAAAGAAAATCCTATGGAATTTTTTAGCTATAAGGCCAGTAGGAGGAGAAATGATTGTGGAAGAATGACATTGTGGGATAAAAATGGAAATAGAGTAACTGATGCAGAGGACATAGTGGAATTGCTCAATGAACACTTTATCGGAGTATTTCATCCTGGAGGAGTAAATTTTAATACTAGTGGGATAGGGAAGGTTCGAGGTTTAGAGGTGCAGGAGGAGAGTGTGTTCCAAATACTGAGTACTCTGGATGTCAGTAAAGCTGTGGGACTGGATAGTATTTTACCATGAGTTTTGAGAAAATGTGCTAAAGAATTGATAGCTCCTTTGACTTGGCTTTTTAATGAAAGTCTGGCTACGGAAAAGGTGCCCAAGGAATGGAAGGAAGGTAAGATAGTGCCATTGCATAAGGGCAGTAGCAGACTGGAAGTGTCTAATTATAGGCCAGTTTGTGTGTCATCAGTCGTTGTTAAGATCTTGGAGAAATTAGTGAGGGACCGTATACAGCATTGGGTAGATGAGGATAATGTTATCTGTGAGAGTTAACATGGATTTGTTAAGAGGCGCTCTTGTTTTAGTAATATGCTAGAGAAGAGCAGTAGATGAGGGAAAGACATATACTGCCATTTTCTTGGATTTAGCGAAGGCATTTGACAGGGTGCCACATGATAAGCTGATATTTAAGTTGCAGCACATGGGTTTGGATGTCTAGTTGGTCAACTGGATTCAGGATTGGCTGTCCGATAGGTATCAGAGAGTTATGTATGGTGGGGAAGTTCAAGGAGGCAGAGGGTTACAAGTGGGGTCCCATAGGGCTCAGTTTTCAGATTTGGTCCCCAGGATTTGAAGGGGATAAATTAACTGTGGAAAGGGTACAAAGGCAGGTAACAAAGATGGTTTCAGGACTGTACAATGTTAGTTATGAGGACCGGCTGAGGGAATATGGACTGCAGAGTTTGGTGGATAGAAGAAGGAGAGGTGATATGATTGAGACTTTTAAACTTTTGAGCGGTGGTTACAGGAGTGACACTGGGGAGTTCTTTTGCTTGGTTGAACAGCAGGAAGGCAAGGGGCCATCCCTAGAAGTTACAAAAGGAAGCTGTGAGGAATGGTTTCTTTGCATGGAGGGTGGTTGAACCGTGGAATGCATTGCCTGATAGAGTGGTGAGAGCGAGAACGGTCAATGAGTTTAAGGAGTGGTATGATAGACTTTGTGTTTCCTAGGAGGGACTTCCCACGATGAGTCTTGATAGACTTTGTGTTTCCTAGGAAGGACCTCCCCGGCGATGAGTCTTTTGACTCCATGGAGGCCTGAATAATAATAATATAATAATATTATATCATTCGTGTTATAGTAGCAAACGATCTTGCTTCTATAAATAATTGCTGAATTTTAGACAAAACCCATGATGAAAATATAAACAATAAAAAAATTTTTTTTTTTAACTTTTAAAAATAAAGGTTTAAATTAAATTACAGTGTATTAATGAATGCTAATTAAAATTTACATGTGAAACTAGGAACTGTGCATGACATTAAATTAGTGTTTCTTGACCTTTTTTTGTGTGCGTGTATGTTACTTCCCCTTCCCAAAACAATGGGAAGGGAAGTACACATACCCACCCACCCACCCACACACACACACGAGAAACATAGTCAATTACAGATGATTTTTTTCAGGAACATAAGTAGTGATGAGTCCCTCATTACTACTTATTTATTGTGCCTGAAAGGTACAGCATACTGTAAATGAAACAGTTCACTTCAATAAGTACATACACATTATAAATTTATGATTACGAGCATTTCAGCATAATTTTCTTTATTAAATCAATATGAGTTGTCGATGTGTTGACCTTCACCTAAATAATTTATTCCAGAATTAATGCTCTATAGTGACTTTGACAATCTATTACAGTAATCTGGATTAGCTACCAATAACTGGCTGTACCATCATGTGCAATTGTTGTACTTCCATAGTTTCAATTCCAGTCACTCTGATTTATGCAAATATTTTTCAGAAATTATTTAAAAAATGTTAGTGTAATTTCTAATTGTGTCTTACACCTCTAGTGATATTCAATGTTGGTTGAGAAGCATCATTATAAACTATTCAGTTGAACAATATAGCTTTTAATACTTTGCTATCAATACTTCAGCAAACTCGTTTAAATAAATTGGTTCAGATTTCAATGATCACCTACCAACTTATAAGATGTCCCTTGAAAAAGTATTGTGTGTCCTTCCCCCTGTAGATAGATTCAAGAATTAAATACTGGTAAGAACACCTTTTGTCCCGGCCTGTGATAATTAATATTAACGAAGCCAGTTATCATTTCCTTTTAATTGTGTGATATATTTTATGATATATTCAAAAATAAAAATAAAAAATGAAACAGTAGTACAAATGTAATATTTTTCTGATGTTTTTAATTATGAAACTTAAACAAAAAAAAAAAAAAAGATAGGTGAAATCACACACACACACACACACGCGCACGCACGCACGCGTGCACACACACACACACACACAAAGAAAGAAATCGCAGAATCTACAGTACACTGATGCTGTGTGTAGACAGTTGTTATTCAGCTTCTTGGTATATTTTTACTGAGGGAATGTTCCTATTTCCCTCAAAATATAAGTAATCTAGAAGAAGATGAGGTGAACCTGTTTCTATAAAGAGGGGAAACACTTCCTAAAGTACCCCAGTAGATCACTAATGAATTCTAGATTTCAATATTCTCTGTATGAGGAAACCTGTTTTTGTTGTCATTGTTTTGCAGAGAAACGAATAAATATCACCAGTTAATATGAAGAGACATTTGAAATGTTACACATTTATGGGCATATCAGGGAATAATTCCATTAAAAAAAATGAAGTTAATTTTTATTTATTTATTTAGTGAGAAAATTTCATTTTCTAAATTATAAGTTAACCATGTAAAATTTCATTTCCAAAGCTGTAACAAATGTACTTGATACCATATGCACGATTTTAGTATATATACTTGCATAACTGTTATTATTATTATATGACACCTCCAGAGAGTCCAAAGACTCATCGAGGGAGAGTGTACCAACAGCATTGAATGATGGATCCTCTTCCAACTACTAACCTCGCTCAAACTTGCTTAACTTTTTGCATGAGCCATTAGTAGCAGAGGCTCTACCAATTGACCAACCTTTGCTGGCAAAGGTTGGTCAATTGGTAGAGCCTCACACTCACACTCTCACACACACACATCATCTAATTTTTGTAATTTACCTAAAAATGATTTTTAGGTAAATTACAATTTTTATATACTTCATCTTTATTTTTGTATCAGAGTTTGATACAAAAATAAAGATGAAGTATATAAAATCATTTTTAGGTAAATTACAAAAATTAGATGATGTGTGTATGTGTGTGTGTGAGTGTGAGTGTGTTTTTGAAACTGATACCAGAAAAAAAAAAAAATCACAAATTACATATCCTATCAAATGTACAGTACAATACATTTATATCCACTGTACTAATATTTTATAAGTTTCCAAGTTTTGCAGCTGTTATAAAATATATAAATTTCACATACGACTTTCATTCATAAAAACGCATTTTTAGAAATCAAATAATTATTCAGAAGAATTTTTTTCTTTTTTTTTTTGCTTATTCAAATCCAAGTATGTTTAAATTCTGGATTATATATACTGTTAGGACTGTTTCATCAGTGATATTTTTAACAAAAGAAGGGTTGAGTTTCTCTGAAATTTTGATGAAGTTTATCAGTTAGAAATCTGCTTTTTATATTTCTAATGAAGTAGGTAGTATGATTCATATGAATCTTGATATGGAAATACTACATGCAAACATGAAACTCCAAATATCCTAACAGAACATAGCATTTACATGTAATACAAGATGCTTGTTAAAAAAAAATCAAAAAAGAATACTATCATGACATTCTAGGAACACACACATGGCCAGTTTACTATGACCAATTCATAAACAATTTTGGTCTTAATATTAGAGGAGAAAGTTTTAATGTATATCTAAAAAGGGCAATGTGAAAAACATTACAAAACAAACAAACAAAAAAAAAAAAACACTACTTACAAAGAACTGCAAAAGATACAACTTTGTTCAAACATTTTCAATATTCTTTAACAAGTCTAAATGGTTTATGTGCTTTGAGCACTAATGATTAAAATGAACACCACATTTACTAATTCAGTACTGACAATGTTGATATCAAAGTCATCATCAGCTGCAAAAAATAAATATTTGCCTGAGGCAAAAAGGAATGGACCTCACACTTATACTAAACTCACTAATAAATGTTTGTGTATAGCACTAACTATTCAGATGACATGACTGTTTTCTAGGATGATATTGGCACATCTATTTTCTATCACTATCAGAAACTGTCTGCTATTCCATATGTCGGTATTTGTGTGATGACATTTGAGACAAACCCAGAACTGCATACTGGCACTTAAGGCAGTGATAATGTGTTTGTCTCTGATTGTGGCTACAGCCTTTCATGTTGCAATTTTGGGATGGTGTATACTTTTCAAATCCTGCAGCATTGATACTGTCCATCTTTGTATGTTGCCTGCGGTGAGCGACCACTTTATTAGTGTCCGTACAGACAAAGTCACACTTAAGGCAGTGAAAATGAGATGACTTATTTGCCATTGCACCTAATGTATTGGCATACATGCAGTCAGATCTACCACAGTTCACATTAGCCCTATACTGCTGAAAGTCTCCACCCATCAGTGTATCTAGCCTTTCATGACGAGCTGTATGCTGGACAAAGCGAGTTTTGTCACAGAAACTATAACCACAGTCTTTTCTCATGCAGTGAAAATGTGTTTGATGCTCTCGATAACCACAATGTGGATAAGTACAGTCTTCATTAAAACGGTAGCGTATATAACCTTCAGGCACAGGTTCATCTTTTAAAATTCTCAAATTTGGAATTTTAATTCTTTTTGTCTCAGCTGTGTTATCTGGCTTATCTGAACATATTCGTTTAGACACTGGTTTGTCATTGTCCTGATTATTGTGTTCTTCAGCACCACCACTAAAATCAACTTGTGGAGAGCCATAAAACTGGTGTGAGTGAGCAAAAATTGTAACTGGCCTAGATGAAAATGTACTGGAAAGTTGCTCAGTACCTTCAGAAGTAGGCACTACAATGCTGGATGGTAATGACTGTAAGGAAGAAGAAGACTGAGAAGGGGGCTGCCAGCAAAATATGCTAGGTATATGAGGATTATGGTCTTTGGATTTCTCTATTAATGTGGCATCATGAGGCATATCTTTAGTTTCATGCTGCTCAAGAAACTGAACAATTTTATCACACTTTACATCAACACCATCTTCATCTTCTTGAAATGCAGATTCAGGAGTTGAACGAGAAGAAGGTGGTGGACTTACATATTCTGTACCAAGTGGATTAATTAAGAGAGGGCTTAATGTACCAGAATGTTTCAGTACATGCGGCTTGAGTCGGGAAAAGCTAGAAAATGCCTGAAAGAGAAAAAATAAATAAATAAAAAGACAATATGAACTATTACTGACACATTTATTCTGCAATTAATTTAGCTTACTAAATACATGTTATCAGTTCATAAATGTTTTCTTCCATCAGATGTCTGTTTGGTAGAGAGTAAAAATTAAAAATGCCTATTGATAATAATGACTGAAAAAAAAGAGAAGTAATTCTGCTATCTGCTGGAGTTACTGCTCTTTTTTTAATTTTAATTTAATGATGTATTTCCTAAGAGTGTAAATAATACTGCAGCTCATAAAGAGGCCATATGAAATCCCAAGCATTTTATCTCCTGCACTAACCATGCTATTCTCTCATGTAGAAGAAGGGGCAGCAGAGGTAATGAATATCAAGATGGCTGAGTTGTATGAGGCAAAGGGGGAATCAGTTTATGAATTTGTGGAGTGAATTTGAAGGGAAGTTGAAATAGTTTAAAGTTGATGGACTGCATCCGAATGAGTTTGGTATTTAGAAAGGTTATTGTGTTCGCTGAGAAGGCACAGGATAGCACAGACAAAACAGATTGTACAGCAGGAAGACGGATACAAGACTGAAGATGTGAATGCACCATGACAAGGTGACAGAATACATAAAGGTGAGAATGAGACAGGTATGAATGGCAATCAGAGTCAGGATCAAGAAATCAGGAGTGATCGGACTGAAGAAAGAGTGTGGTATAGCGGCTAAAGTAGAGAATGTTAGTGTTGGTAGAATGGCCTCAAAGACACAGGAATTGTTATGTTTGTAAACAAATGTATGGAGTATCTGAAATAAGAGAGCTAATTTGTTGCATGAATTGAGTCAGCAGGCCCAAAGATAATCAGTATAAGTGAAACTTGGTTGTCTGAGGATGATGTGCTTTCAGGAATAGAAATGGAAGAATGTACAATTTTCCAGATGGATAGGATGGGGGGGGGGTACTGTTAATGATTGCAGAGGAATTGTGTCCACAAAGAGTGGAATTTGATAGTACATGAATCTGTGTGGTGTGAAGTTGAAATTTATAGGCTAGAATATCTGACAGGTTACTGTTATAGGCCAGGGAATGTAGAGAATAATAGGTATTATTTCTGGGAAAACTCCCATGTTACTCCTCTTAAAAACTATCATTTTTACGGAATTTGCACATACCTTTTCTTGGATGTTGTTGCCTGTCTTCTTTCTGCGAAAAAAACCTGGGTTTTTTCAAATGAATTGTCCCACATTGCCTAACTCCCCCCCCCCCAGCACTTCCCTTTTAACAGCAGAAGTATGCACATCGCAGAAAGAAGACGGGCAACAGCATCCAAGAAAAAGTATGTGCGAATTTTTTTCTATTATGCTACATATATTTGTCTCTAAAATACATCTGCAATGCCCTAAGAATTCTTGAGTAAAATGCCAATGCCATTAAAAAAGGGGCATTCCTAAATGAAAGCAGGCAAAATAGCTGTAAAAATAGTAGGGAATAATGATTGTGAAATGAATATAGACTGGTTAATTTCACAATCATGAATATAGACTGGAAGGAAGAGACAATGTACAGGAAGAACATGGAGAGTGAGTTTGTTAAATTTCTAAGGGATAAATATCTTCAGCAGCATGTGACTGAAGCAACTAGAGGTTTTAGTGTTTTAGATTTGGTGATAACTTCACAAGATGTAGTTATTAATGAAGTATTAACTTTGCTGCCAGTTGGTGAGAGTGATCATGAGGTACTTGTTTGGGAAGTGTTGAAACAAGAAAAGGTTACTCCCAAAAAATTATATATATAGAATTATAAGGAAGGTGATTATGGGAAGCTCTGCAGCATGAGAGGAGATTGGCTGGTCAGGCCAAGGCAAATTCAGGGGTATTCTTCTGCTATGTGGCAAGCAACAGGAAGAATAATTATGGCACACTGACACTGGTGAACAGTAGCAACTGGCAGCAAAGTGACTGTTGCAAAGGATATAGTGGAATTATTGAATGAGCACTTTATCAGTGTATATTGGTGAATGATGCTGTGCAAATGCAGAAGGGAGGCAGTATTAGGAGAACCGGAAGTTAAAGAATCAGAGGTGTATCCGGTGTTGATTGGATTAGATGTTAATACGAGTGTAAGAATGGATGACATATTATTATTATTACCCAAGATCCCATGGAGTCAAAGACTCGTCTAGGAGGTCCTTTTTATCATACACACAGCTCATCATACCATGCTTTAAACACACTCAAATTCTCTGCAGACACCACACTCTCAGGCAAGACATTCCAATCATTCACAACTCTGCATGAAAAAAAACCCTGCTTCTCACTCCCCTACTCACACACTCCTTATACAGCTTCCAGGGATGACCTCTGGTTCTTCCCCGATCTCCCACTATTTCTGTAGAACTTCTCCAGCATTGATCCTACAACAACCCCTTACTAACTTGCAGGTCTCTATCATATCTCTCCTCTTCCTCCTGTCCACCAGACTCTGCAAATTACATCTTCTTAATCTTTTCTCATACTCGATATTCCAGAGTTAGACTGACTAAGTGACAAAGGTGACTGACCTTAGTCAGTCGCCTTTGGACCTTTTCCAACATCTCTTCGTCCTTCTGAAAACCAGGTAACCAAATCTGGACACAATAGTCCATGCGTGGCCTAATCAAAGCCTTATACAATGGAACAAGAATCTCCCTACTTCTACAAGTCAGTGTCTTCCACATCATTCCCAGAAGCCTTTGTGTTGTCTTCACAATTTTGGCTATGTGTCCCCTAAATTTCAGATCCTTATCCACTATCACCCTCCCAGATCTCTTATTTCCTCCACCTCCGACAATATATCCTCATAAGGCATAAATTCTGCATCCAATTTTTGTTTTCCAAATTTTAAAATCTTACATTTTGCAACATTGAACTCACATCCCCATTCCCAATCACTCAATTCATTCAAGTCTTCTTGTAAGGCCACAACATCTTCTCTACTCTTCATGGTTCATCCCAACTTTGCGTCATCTGCAAACAACTGAATATCCCCATTGCCATGCCCAATCACTCAATTCATTCAAGTCTTCTTGCAAGGCCACAGCATCTTCTCTACTCTTCATGGTTCATCCCAACTTTGCATCATCTGCAAACAACTGAATATCTCCATCCAAATCTTCACCAATATCATTAATATACAAGTTAAATAGCAATGGCCCTAAAACAGACCCCTGAGGCACACTACTAGTAACTTTCCTTTTCCTGGATATCGCTCCCCTATACACAATTTGTTGATACCTATCAGATAGCCAGTCTCCAATCCAATGCACCAATCTAATATCCACTCCAGTTTGACTATCAACTTATCATGCGGTAATCTATCAAAAGCCTTTGCAAAATCTAAGTATATTACTGTGTATCCTTCTCCTCTGTCCATGAAAGCAGTCACCTTATTGTAATAAGTTAGTAGATTACTAAAATATGACCTTCCTTTAGTAAATCCATGCTGTTCATCAAAGATAATACCATTGTTGTCAACCCAATTCTGAATCCTAGTTCTCACAAGCTTCTCCAACAACTTAACTACAACACCTGACACACAGATAGGCCTATAGTTTGATGCTTGAGTTTTATCATGTCCTTTATGAAGTGGCACAATCTTGCCCTCCTTAGGAACTTGACCCAGTGCAAGACTCGTATTAAAAAAATATGTCAAGGCCGGCATCAACTCCCTGGCACATTCCTTCAGAATACGTGGTGATATATTATCAAGTCCCACACCTAGTTTGCTTAACTCCACATACACCTCTTGCTCACTTACAGTCAGTCTCTTTTCCCTATCATCAACTGCTCTCGATCTCTCCATGAAGTCACATTCACAAGATTGAAAGGCCTTTATGTACTGCTCATTAAGTATCTCTACCACACCTTCTTTCACCATGTATTTTTAAGGAATGTGCACAACAGTTAGCTATGCCTTTGACTTGGCTATTTTGTGAAATTTTGCAGTGGGTAAGGTAACTAAGGAGTGGAAAGAAGGCAAAATAGTACTACTTCTTTTTATGTGCACAACAGTTAGCTATGCCCTTGACTTGGCTATTTTGTGAAATTTTGCAGTGGGTAAGGTAACTAAGGAGTGGAAAGAAGGAAAAATAGTACTACTTCATAAGCACAAGTTCTAGGACAAAAGTTTATAGACCAATCTGTATAACTTGCAGTTGTAGTCAAGGTGTTGGATAGATTAGTTAAGAACAGAATACAAGATTGGGTTGATGAACATAGTATTCTTTATGATGTAGTATATAGTATATGACAGTAGTATATAGAGCATAGGTTAAGTGATATTGTTTGTGTGTGATAATCTCTCAAAAGTTATCATGATTATGATTTTTATCTTAAGTATAAGATATTATATTAAGTATAAGAATTTGAAGGCAACAGATGTCAGCAGCACATGGGAAAGGAAATAGTCAAGGGGTGTCTGAAGAAAATAGTATCAAACTGTGTACCAGAGTCAGGAGTGTAAATCACATAAGAGTTAGACAGATGAACAACATCATTTAGCAGAAGTTGCAGAAAAAAGAAAAAGTTGTGGAGGGAATGCAGAGAAAAAGGTGATCAACAAGTCAGTGAGGTACAAGGCACAGGCAAGAAGGGTGACCTGCATGTAGTAGGAAGGAAGCTAATTATGAGTGAGAGGAAGCTAGCTGATGAGACGAAAAGAAATAATTCTTTCACTATGTGGCAAACAAACAAAATAGTTGGGTTATTGAGTGATCATTTTGCAAGAGTGTATGTACCATCCAGATGGAGATATTCCAGTACCAGATGTGACATTGACTGATATGAGAACAGAAGTATAAGGAGGTGCTTGCACTACTGTATACCCTTAATGTGAACAGAACCATGGGATTAGATGGCATATCGGCTAGTGTGTTATGAGAATGTGCAAACAAACTGATACCTCTTCTGACCATGTTGTTTAATTTGAACTTCAGTTCTAAGGAGGTGCCAAGGGAATGGAAAGAGGGTAAAATCATTCTACTAAACAAAAGAGACTCCAAGAAAGAAGCAGCAGATTATAGGCCAATCAGTATTACAGGAATGGTAGTTAAGGTATTGGAGAAGTTGGTAAAAGATGGAATTCGGGACCAGGTGGACAGGAAAATTATATAAGGGGAAAACATGGTTTTGTGAAAGGTAGAAAAGTATTACTGGATTCAGTACTTGGTCCTCTGTTGTTTATTTTGTACAAAAGACCAAGCAATAAGTAATGGTGCAAAATTGGGAAGATCTATAGTAAATGAAGGTGACGTAGAGATCCTGCAAGATACTTAAGCAGACTAGCAGTATGGGCAAAGTAAATGATTAACAGTTTAATGTGGCCAAGTGTAAGGTGATGCACTTTGGAAAGAAGAGATCATAAGCTATATACTATATTGATGGTAATGAACTGCAGGAAACATATACATTCTCCCTTGTCCTTCTCCCTCCTGCTGTACCACACAATGTACATTTGCATGGTACATTGTGTGGTACAGCAGGAGGGAGAAGGAAAGACAATGTGAATGGGAAAAGTATAAAAATGTGAGAAACTGGAATTAAGGAGCAAGTATTGTATGGAGATTCAATGATAAGAGGTATACTTAATGAGAAAGTGAAAGCATGTTTTCGAGGTGTGACGACCAAGGATGTTAGTGAAGCTGTTAGTTTGTAGAATGGGAGAAGTGAAAAAATTGATTGTTTTGTCAGGTACAAATGATTTGAAAGGTGTGAAATATGCAAGAGTGAGAATATGAAAGAGGCAAAAATCATGAAAAAGTAAAGATTGTGAGTCTGCTGCCTCAGTATGATACAATAGAATTGAGAAAAGGGGCCATGATTGCTAATAAGTCAATGAGAAGATTGTGCAGGAAGAATGTGTGCAGTTTATAGATGTATGGAGTGAATTTGATGGACAAAAGGATGTGTTTGTAGATGTAGAGTTAGATGTTTGTAGAATGCGTTGCTTAGTGAGAGTTAAAAGTGCAAAATCAGGGAAACTAGTGATATTAGGAGGGATGTAATCAAGCAAGTGTCTAGCTACCCCTGGGACAGAGTGTGAGTGCAGAAATGACTGTGAACAGCTGCTGCAGTTTCCCAAGTTTCAAATATGATTGGGCTGGTAATGACATTAAGCAAAAGTAACTGTGATTCCACGGGAATGTTGAAATGCATGTAGTACACAAATGCCAAAATTATCAGAAATAAAGGAGAGAAATTTTTAGTGCTGTTCAACTTGACTTGGCCAAAATTGATCAGCATCAGCGAGGCCTGTTTAACAGAGAATGATGTAGTTAAAGGGAAAGAATGTAAAGAATATTGTATTTTCAGAGATGACAGAGGGAATAAGGCAGGAAAAGAGGTATTAATAATGATAGCTGAAGAACTTCAACAAACGGTGAGGAGTGGTTTCTTTGCATGGAGGGTGGTTTAACCGTAGAATGCATTGCCTGATGGAGTGGTGAGAGTGAGAACAGTCGATGAGTTTAAGGAATGGTATGATAGACTTTGTGTTTCTTAGGGGACGGACCTCCCCTTTATGAGTCTTGACAGACTTTATGTTCTTAGGAAGGACCTCCCACAATGAGTCTTTTGACTCCATGGAGGCCTGAATAATAATAATAATAATAATAATTATTCAAATTAAGGGGATATTAAATCCCACATTGTTTTAAAACCGAATAAGAAACTCAAAGATTGGAATCAGAGAGTTTCAATATAATAATAATAATAATAATAATAATAAAACAAAAATAAAAGTTAAGGAGGATTGTAAATCTGAGGGAGATGGTTCATTGGATGCTTTCTGGTGAGACAGAGGCTAATAGGACAAAATAGATTGTTGATTGCTGCTATAGATCTGGGGATCCAGAGGAAGTTGTAGATGCCATATATCAGTAGATTAGCACAATGAGTGCAGGCCAAGCAATTATCACGGGAAGAGTTCGATAATAGGGATAAGAAGGAGGAGAAGAAACATGCAAGATGGACATGGAATTCATACAATTATTAAGGGATAATTACCTGAAGTGGCATGTGATGGAGGGGACCAGGGGTTTGAAAGTATTGGATGTGGTAATAGAATCAGAAGATCTGTCTATAACTATGGTAGTCACTCTACCTTTGATTGGGGAAAGTGACTATATAGTCTTGTTCTGGGAGGTTGCTTAACATGTAGAATCCTCAGTCAAGAAAGGGTTTGTGTGAAACTACAAAGCTGGATATTATGAAAAAATTAGTTGGTGGCTTGGAGCAATGCCATGGCATAAGAAGCTACAAGGAATGAATGTCAGTAGGACATGAGAAGGGGGCAGGGACTGTTTGAAAGAGGAAGTGTAGGACTACATACTCAGGATTAGTAGGATAAACTGAGTAATGTTTAAGGGGATAAGTAGCAATATAAAGCAGAAGTTGCAAAAAAAAAAAAAAAAAACATTGTGGAAGGAATATAAACAAACAGGTAATCAGCATAGTAAGAAAGGAAGGCTAAATCATAACTTGACTCAGTACTGATTTGATGGTAGGAAAATAACAAAAGCAGAAGAAATAGTTGCGATACTACGTGATCACTTTGCATTCAGGTGGAAACTTTGCAGTTACTAAGGCTGATGTGAGAAATGAGTAGATGAACTGGAGGTACTCAGTATACTGAAAATTTCAAAGTAAATGCAGCTGTAGTGGATTGTATGCCAGCCTGTACACTATGAAAATGTGCAAGAGAATTGGCATTGCCTGTGACAAAGTTGTCACAGGCAATGCCAATTCTCTTGCACATTTACAGAAGTAGCAAATTACCGACCAATTAGTATCTCTAGATTGATGGTTATTAAAGTATTGGAAAAGTTGGTTAAAAGTTAAATTCAGGAATGGAGAGGAATATGGTATTCTATAGGGGAAGCATGGCTTTGTAAAAGGTAGATCCTGTCTTAGTAATTTATTCACATTTTAACATTTTATAATAAAGTAGCATTGGGAAAAGGAAATGGTTACACTACATGACTGCTGGATTTTGCAAAAGCATTTGATAGAATGCTGTACACAACACTATTACATAAGTTGGAGTGGGAATGGCTATAAGGCTGGTGGCACGTATGGGGGGGTGGATGGTTCACAGACAGACATCAGAAAACGGTGTATGGTTGAGTGGAATTAAGGCAAATGAGAGTGACTAGTGGAGTGCCCCAGGGCTCTGTACTAGGGGTCACTATTCTTTAATTTGTATATTAATTATATATGGGAAGATTTAAGGGGGGGGGATTCAACTGTTTGCTGATGATGCAAAACTGAGGAGGGATAGTTGATTAAAGATGATGTGGACAGCCTACAGGATGATTTGTATAAATTAGCAGTATAGGCACAGGAAAATGGTTATTAATTTAATGTTGCAAAATGATGTAAAGTAATGCACTTTTGGATGAAAAAATTACATACTTTGTATCATATTGATGGTACTAGATTACAGGAAATTGATGAGGCTAGGAATCTTAGGGTGATGGCAGACAGAGATTTGAAGTTCAGTGAAGCTTAGTAAGTTTGCAAAATAACTCAAATGATTACTTTGTTGAGGAGCACACTAACAGGTAAAGATAAGGAGGTCATTATCCCTCTTTATATGGCTATGATTTGGCGCTGCATCTTGATTACTGTGAACAGATTCGGTGGCCTGGGTTTCCTGGAGATTAGGAGGTGGTAGAAAGGCTTCAGATATGAGTGACCAAGATGATGGCATGCTTCCAATGAGGGGTAGATTGAAGGGTTACAGAGTTTAGTTAAGAGGTGGAGGAAGGGGGGAACATAGGGAAAAATTTCTTTTGAGGATTCTTATTTCTTTGGGGTCAATCTTATAGAATCCCTTTAGTAACTTTATAAGTTATTAAAGGGATTCTATAAGACTGACACAAAAGAAAATTTTTAATACATGAGAAGTAGGGGAAGAACAAGGGATGATCCCTGGAAGACGAGTAAGAGTGTGGTTAGTTAGGGCATATAGACTATTTTTTGCTTAGAGAGTGGTGAACAAGTGGAATGGATTGCCAGAGGTAATTGTTAGTGTCCTGACTGTGAATAATTTTAAGGAGAGGCATAATAGATGTTGCGTAAATAATGGTTGGTGTGGGTCTCCTGCACGGAGATACCCAATATAATCATAATAAGAAGAAGAAGAAGAAAAAAAAACAATAAAAAAATTCCAAGTGAAATACAATAAACAATAAAGATGTGTTACACATATTATGCAATACGAAGACAACACAAAACATACAATTCACAATGTTTACAGTGTGTGTGTGCATATACATATTATACATGTGTGTGTGTGTGTGTGTGTGTGTGTGTGTGTGTGTGTGTGTACATACATACACACATACACATATTGTAGTACATGAGGTAAACTTTTAGGTGTCACAATGCTGAGGAATATGGAATAATGAACATCAAAAGCATAATTATTCAACCTACCTGATTGCAGATATTACAATGGAAATGGTCTCGTTTCTTTAATTTGCAGAAAGGTCTACCACAACTTTGAAGAGGTCCATAAAGGAAATGTTTTTCAGATCCTTGAAAGGCATTTTTTGGACTTGGCCCAGGCTGTTGCAGAATCTTTGTTAATTGTTGGTCATTTTCTTGACTAGATGAAGTACTTGATGTAGGGCTGGGTTCTGTTCTGTATATATCACTATTACTATCATCTGTGTTTGATGCTGGAGGTACAGAGCTGGAACTTGATGGACCACTGGAAGTTGTAAATGCAGAAAGAGGATAAAATGTTCCTGCAGCTTTGACAACAGTTTTCTGTGTTGTTTCTGAAGAAAGACTTATGTTATTTACCACAGGATTTGTACTGTTTGTAGTAGCTACTGAAGTAAGACATGGTGCCACACTTTCATCTTCTGTAGCTGATATTCGTGGTGTTTTCTTTACTGCTGTTGAAGCAGATGCATTGATTTGGTCCCTGTGTTTTTGTTCATGCATACCCATGGTGCTGTATCTTACAAAAGAATAATTACAGTCATGTCTGGTACAATGGAAATGACGATTAATTTTGTTACTGTGGCAACCAGGAAGTCTACAGTCTACACTTCGATCAAAAAATACAAATCCTTCCATAATATCAATATTATCATGGAAGTCTTTAGAATGTAGAAGCAAAATATCACTACGGTCTGTCACATAAAAACAGCGGGGTTGAGTGCAGTGGAAGTGATGGCGATTGTAAAATTGACATAATGGATCAGAGCATCGTACATTTGCAGGAAAAACAAAAAAGCCTTCTTGAACCTGCAAGACAAAAAAAATTTAAACAATTCATACTTAAAAATCTAAAATTGTTAAAGTTTTAAAGCAGTTAAAAATAAAATTAAAAGAGTTGTGATTTTTTCCCCCTTGTATATGAAGAATGTTTTTAATGAAGTCATTTATTTTTAAGAAATATTTTTAGTGATAACATCACATCTAAACTACAAACCATGCAAATATATTTAACATGTGATCCAAAGCTAATGTTTATCTACTCTCATTCACAAAACCCGATGTCAGTGTCTGAAGGCAGATGTAATAATTTCAGTCAAAGCTAAATATTTTTTCAGTGTATTTCATGTTTGTGGAAGAAGAATAGCGCTGAACGATATCAAAGGAAAATGGCAGACTGAAAGCTAATGAATGTGAAGTGTTTGAGAATGATTTTGGAAGTGAATGAAGCAGAAAAAACTGATGAATTACTGTGTGGTCATATTTCTATGATATAATCCAAGTGGAGACAATATAGTGACTGATGATAGAACAAAGGCAGATAAACTGGAGGTGCTTAGGATAGTTACAGAATCTCAAAGTAATTAAAGCCCTGCAAATTGATAGCTTCCATGACAAAAGAGGCTTCAAGACAGAGACAGCAAATTATAGATGAGTTATTAACTCATGAGTCATGGTTAAGATATTTGAAACATTGGATAAGGGCAGAATTCAGGAATTTGGGAGGATAGGAATATGATGATATTATTATTATTATTATTATTATTATGGGCAACTTCAAGGAGTCAATAGACTCATTGAGGCTTGAACTCATTCACAGTCATGGCACCCACAACAGACTGGCAGCTTATTCCACTCATTCACCACTCTCCACGAAAAAAACCTAGCTCTAACACCCTTGCTAACCACACTCCTGCCCAGCTTCCACGTATGGCCCCTAGTCCTCCAACCACCAGCCCTATTCTCAAAAAAAATTTTTTTTTTAAATAACGAAACCTGTGGTGCGTTCATAATTAGAAGAAAAACACGTATAAACCACAGTGAAAATTATTTAATTGTAAATATTTCATCCTAAGTATCTTAGAACATCATCAGTACAGTATTTAAAGAAAAATTAGGAATAACATACAGTTAGGGCGCATGATTACAATAGAATCTCATGAAAACGTGCATAACGTGCTAAAGTAGTACAAAAAAAACAAAAAAAAAACACGTTAATTATTTAACACAGTTTTGTATGATAATTTCCCATACTTTAGGAATAGTAAGAACCTAAACTGCAATGACGTTCTTACTATTCCTAAAGTATGGGAAATTATCATACAAAACTGTGTTAAATAATTACCGTTTTTTTTTTTTTTTTTTTGTACTACTTTAGCACGTTATGCACGTTTTCATGAGATTCTATTGTAACCATGCGCCCTAAGTGTATGTTATTCCTAATTTTTGTTTAAATACTGTACTGATGATGTCCTAAGATACTTAGGATGAAATATTTACAATTAAATAATTTTCACTGTGGTTTATACGTATGTTTCTTCTAATTATTCTCAAAAATATCTTCTGAATTAATCTTATAGAAACCCTTCAGTAATTTGAATGTCTCAATCATATCACCCCTTTTCCGCCTATCAACCAGTTTCTGCAACCCACAAATCTTCTACCTGTTCTCATAAGGTTCAATCCATAGACCTGCTATCATCTTGGTCACTCATCTCTGGATTCTCTCTACCTCCTCACCATCAAGAAGAAACCCTGGCGCCCATATCTGGGCACAGTAGTCTAGATGGGATCTTATCAAGGCTCGATACAGAGGAACAATAACTAACCTGTTTGTCTTTGCTTGGTAAAGTATTTTTCAGCAACCACGTGATTTGATGAGCTGATTTAGCCACTTTTGCAAAGTGCCCCCTAAACTTCAACTCCCTATCCACCAACACTCCCAAATCTCTCTCTATGGAGTACAGATATGGAGTACATTTTTTAGTGGTTAGTTAGTTAGTTAAAAGAGGACCTCAGAACATCTCATTGAGGTGTTTTGAGGTCCTCTTGGCAAGTCCTACCTTAATAATTTATTCACTTTCTATAATGAATATGGCAGTTGAGAGGAATAAAGGAAATAACTATACCAGGAATATTGCTGAACCATGAAAAGATAATTTCACAGGATACCACATGGAACCCAATTACATAAGCTGGATCAAATGGGAATGGATATGAAACTGGATGACATGGATAAAAAGGTATCTGAACAGACATCAAAACACAACTGATGTAGTTGAGAGAGAGAGAGAGAAAGTGAGAGAGTGTATGTGTTCAAATGACATATGGCAAAAGTGTGCAAAATAATTTATAGGATCACCTAGATGTTGTACAACACACTGACAAATAGAGATAAGGAATACAAAAAGTTTTTTCACTTGGTCTTTTTCAAATGAAATTTAACTTGCCAAGAAATTATATTCTTGCACGTGAAGTATCTTCATGGTTAAACTACTTGTATATAGAAGCTGATGACTTCATATCAATTACCTCATTATCCCATAATGCAAAGCATGCACCCTTTCAGATGTGTATAATGCTATGCATTATGGGAACAGTCACTATCCAGATAGGTTTCGACCTTTATTGAGGTTTCATCAGTGGGAGCCAGACCCATAAGGGATACTAAAGTTGAATCTAATCTAGAAGTCATATATTTTTCATATAATATACCAATAGTAATAAAAGATGTATCACCTTATTAAGAAAATTCTCTGAATTAGAGATAGATGTGTAATAAGTTTTTTAACTTGGTTATAAATTAAGTTAGACTTGTCAAGAGGACCTCAATGACATCTCAATAAAGGTTGAAACTGGTCTGGGATAAGGGATAATTATATGAAAAAACATGATATAGATTGGACCAGGGATTTGAGAGTGTTGGATCTGGTAATAGTATCAGAAGATATATCCATAACCAAGGCAGACACTCTGCCTCCAATTGGGGAGAGTGACCATGACCATGTTCTTAGAAGTTGCTAAACATGTGGAATTCTCTGTCAAGAAAGGGTTTATGTTGAACTAGAAAGCTGGTAATTATGACAGATTCAGGAGTCTGTCAAGAAGGCAGTATGGCTTTATAAGGGGGGGGTAGGTTCTTTTTCTTAGTAATTTATTATAAAATGTGAATAAAGTGACAGTGGTATTGGATAAAAGAAATGGGTACATCTTGATAATGCTTTACTTTGCAAAGGCATTTGACAGAATACCACATGGAAAACTATTACAAAAGTTGGAGCAAATGGAATGAATATGAAGCTAGTAGCATGGGTGGGGTACTAGATTGATGGTACTAGACTGCAGGAAATTGATGAGGACTTGGAGATAATGGTGGTAAAGATAGGGAATTTATTATCACCTTTATAAAGGTTATGATATAACATCCTGGTTATATCATAGTATGATATAACATCCTGGTTATAAAGGTTATGATATAACTTCCTGGTCCCCAAGAAACACCTGGGTTTCTTGGGGACCAGGAAGTGGTAGAGAAGATTCAATGATAAGCTGGTGACAGGTCTGTGGAATGCTCCCTATGAGGATAGGTTGAAAGTGTGTAGGTTACAAAGTTCAGTTGATAGGTGGAAAAGAGAGGACATGATAGAAACTTTTAAGATATTAAAGAGGTTTTATAAAATTAAACAGTTCAAAAACAAGAACCAAACCTTGGAATCTCAGTGAGAAACTCTACAGAAAACAATGATTGATTCAGCTAGGGAGGCATGTGAGGAAGTTGTCTGCAAGGATAAAAAAATAAGAACATCATAGCAGATACAAGAAGTTAAAGAAGACAGTCCTGGAAAAGAAGAAAGCATACTGAAAATTCCTAGCAAATAAGTCAGCAGATGCCCTGAAAGAATACAGAAAAAAATGTAAGCGAGCTAAAGTATGTGTGAAAGTAGTAAACAAAAGTCATGGAAAGACTTTGGTAAGAATATAGAAAGTAAATATCAGGATCATGCAGAACATTATTAAAATTGAAGACATTAGGAAGGAACTTGACATTGTTTGCATTCGGTAATGTGTGAAACAGAATGGGAGAGGATAGGTTAGCAAAACAGGTGCAATGTAAGTTATGTAAGAGTGTGGTTAGTAGGGGTGTGTGGACTAGATTTTTTGTGTGGAAAGTGGTGAATAAGTGGAAGACTGCCAGAATCAGTCGTAAGTTCCCTGACAGTGAATGAGTTTAAGGAGAGGTATGATAGGTTTGTTTGTGTGTATAATAGTTAGTATGGGTCTCTTGCAATGAGTCTCTAGACTCCATGGAGATACAATATAATAATATTGGGTAAGCTGTTGAGTGGATATGCAGACACTAGTGAGGCAGTTGGGTGTAAGAATGTGTATAATATGCCTGAGTAAGTATCATGGTAACAAACCAGAATGGGATAGCTAGTATAAAACATCACGATAGGGGTGGGCCTAAGGGGCTTTTGCACTTTAGGAACAAGCAGGAGCAATTTTCGGCCTTGACTGGCTCATCCTGACCAAAGGTTACTTGCATTAGTGAGACATGGCTAACAAGAGATGACATAGTTAGAGGGATAGAATGTGAAGGGTATAGTGTGTTCAGGAAGGATAGAGAGAAAAGAATGGGGGGGGGGGAATGTTATTGATGATAGCCAATGAATTGCAACCAAGGAGAGTAGAAGTTTGCTGCAGGACAGTGAAAATAGCAAATTTGAGGCTATCTGGTGTGAGATTGAGGCCAGCAGAACAAATTATACAGTTGGATGCTGCTGTAGACAAGGAGATGGAAAAGATGATGGAGATAGTATGCATCAACAAATAGACTCAATGAGTGGAGGAAAGGTAATTATTATGGGGAATTTCAACTATGGTAACATTGATTGGAAGGAGGAGGAGGACACATGGGAGGAAGGAAATGGATTTTATGTAGTTGCTAAGGGTTAATTACCTGCTACAGCATGTAATGGAATATACTAGGAGTCTGAGAAAGTGCTCGATCTAGTAATTGCATCTGAGAATTTGTCTAAAATGAATATGACTACGTTGCCATCAATTGGCGAGAGTAATCAAATGGTTGACCTGGGAGGTGGCTAAATGCATGGAATTTTCAGTTAAGACAGGATATATGTGTGGAATTACCGGGCTGGTAAGTATGACAAGCTTAGGAGATTGCTTGGATTGGTGCCATGGCAGGATATTGATAGTGCATGGGAAGTGGTAAAGGCATGTTTGAGAGAAGTAATGGCTGACTGCATACCTAGAATCAGGAGAGTAAATCAAGTGGGAGTTAAATGGATGAATAACACCATCAAGCTGGAGCCGCAAAAAAAGAAACAATTGTGGAGGGAATTTAAGGAGAAAAGGTGACCTGTGGGCACATGAATAGTACAAGGTACAGGCCAGAAGAGTAACTAGTGTGGTAAGAAAGGCAAAAGCAGATAATGAAAGGAAGTTAGCAACACAAGCTAAAGAGAATCCCAAACAGTTCTTTCAATATGCTGCAAGTAAAAGAAAAAATGTATACAGCAGAATGATTTTAAGGAATGCCGATGGTAGGAAGGTAACTGAATCAGTCAAAATGGTAGAATTACTAAGTGAACACTTTGTAAGAATATATCATCCAGCCGGTGATATTGCAGGAATGAGAGAACTGATGGCTTATATGGGAAGTGAGATGAATGAAATGGAGGTGAATAGCATATTACAGAACCTTAATGTGAATACATCTGTGGGATTGGATGGCATGCCAGCTTGAGTCATACATGAAGCGGCAAAGGAATTGTCAGTGCCCTTGACCAAATTGTTTAATCTAAGTCTCAGCTCTGGGTTTGTCCTGAGGGGAAAATAGTTCCATTGCATAAAGGAGGTTCCAAGACTGCTGTAGCAAATTACCGACCAATCAGCATATCAGGAGTTGTTGTCAAAGTATTGGAGAAGTTGGTCAAGAGCAAAATACTGGAAGGGATAGATGGAAATGGGATACTGTATTGGGGACAGCATGGTTTTGCAAAGAGTAGATCATGCCTCAGTAACTTACTCACATTTTTATAATACAGTGACAGCTGAACTGGGTAAGTTCAGCTGTCACTATTTACAGTGATACTGCTGGACTTTGCAAAGGCCTTTGACAGGATATCACATTGAATTCTAATCAGTAAACTGCAGCACATGGGAATGGATATAGGCAGCGGTGAGCTATAAGGGGCTTGCGCGAGCCCTTTGTTAAATTTTTCTCAAATTTGCGAGCCCCTTGTTCATCTTGTTTAATAATCTTGTAGAACTAGAAAATACCACCGTGGAATGTATACATGCTACTACAATTGCTACTTTAAATTCATATGGATTTTCTGATAACTATATAAAAGATTTTGGAGAAACTGAGTATTTCAAAAAAGGATGTATTTTATCTCCGTACCTGTGCAGCGAATACATTTTAAGAATGGCAGGGCTTGGAGGAGTCTAAAGTTGGAATTAAAATTTGTGGAAAAAATATTAATAACTTGAGGTATGCAGATGATAACGCCTTGCTAGCAGAATGCAAAGATTTGAAGGAACCTATTATGAAAGTTAAAGAAGAAAGTGCTAAATATGGTCTTAAATTAACCACAAAAAGACAAAAGTTATGGCAACATGTGAACGTAATGATTTTGAAGTAGATGGGGAGAAAATGGAAGCAGTTAACAATTTTGTTCCTATGATCCTGATTGATAAAGATGGTTATTGTACTGAAGAAGTTAGAAGATTATTAGTAATAAATAATCTTGCAATGTAATAAATTTTTAACTTGGGGATATTGTATATTAGGATAACCAAGTTATTTTATAAACTTGGTTATTTTAACTCCTAATACCAAGTATGCAAACAATTAAGTTTGCGCATGAAACAAAGTTCAAGTCTCAAGATGTTACAACACCAGGGCAACTCATTGTAAAGATGGGTAAAGCTCTGATCACTATTCTTAGTATTTTCCCATAATGTAAAACACATCTCCTCCAGAGATTTTTATTAAAAATAAAAACACCTTGTTGCAACTTCTATAGGTAAAGTTGATAAGGCTCCGTATTACTATAACCTTGGTATTTAGGGTCTAGCTACTCACTGAGGAGACCTCAAAAAAGGTTGAAACCAGTCTGGGTAGTGACCCCACCCATAATGCATTGCAGTATACATCTTCTAGTGAGATGTGCTTTACATTATGGGAAAATACTAAGCATAGTAATCAGAGCTTTACCCACCTTTACAATGAGTTGCCCTGGTGTTGTAACATCTTGAGACTTGAACTTTGTTTCAGATGCAAACTTAATTGTTTGCATACTTGGGATTAGGAGTTAAAATAACCAAGTTTATAAAATAACTTGGTTATCCTAATAAATTTAAGCAAGATCTTTAAAGATAAAGATATTAGCCTCACAACAAAAATCAGACTCATGAAAGCAATGGTATTGCTTTCATGATTTCACATCCATACAGCACCACCCTGTGGTGCTGTATGAATGTGAAAGTTGAACCCTGAGAAAGAGTGAAAGAAGGAAGATAGATGCATTTGAATTATGGGTTTGGAGATACTTACTAAGAATACCATGGCCTGCAAAGCAAAACAATAAATCAGTGATAGACAGAATAAAGCCAGATTGCTCCCTTGAAGCTATGATCATCAAGCAAAAATTGTCATACTTTGGACATATTATGCGAGCAAATGACAGTCTGGAGAAGATGATGATGCTTGCTAAAGTCGATGGAAGCAGGAGAAGAGGAAGACCAAGAATTAGATGGGTGGATGGAGTTAAAGAAGGTTCTAATAGACATGGTCAGAGACAGATCGGAATGGAGAGTGTATTATTATCATTATTATTTATTATTATTATTCAGGCCTCCAAGGAGTCAAAAGACTCTCGAGGGAGGTCCTTCCTAAGACATAAAGTCTGTCAAGACTCATCGAGGGGAGATCCCCCCCTGAGAAACACAAAGTCTATCATACCACTCTTTAAACTCACTGACCGTTCTTGCTCCCACC
The DNA here is from genome assembly GCF_054136105.1 of Typopeltis vanoorti. NCBI lineage: Eukaryota > Metazoa > Arthropoda > Arachnida > Uropygi > Thelyphonidae > Typopeltis > Typopeltis vanoorti. Next base: position 119,823,835 of record NC_143552.1, read on the forward strand.
ACTCCATCAGGCAATGCATTCCACGGCTCAACCACCCTCCACACAAAGAAACCACTCCTTACCCTCTTGCTCACAGTTTCCTTTCGTAACTTCCAGGGATGGCCTCTTGTCATCACTCCTTCCCGCTGATCAACCAAGCGAAAGAACTCCCCAGCGTCAACCCTGTAACCACCTCTCAACAGTTTAAAAGTCTCAATCATATCACCTCTCCTTCTTCTATCCACCAAACTCTGCAGTCCGCATTCTCTCAGCCGATCTTCATAACTATCCTTGTACAATCCTGAAACCATCTTTGTCATCCGTCTTTGTATCCTTTCCACAGTTAATTTATCCCTTTCAAATCCTGGGGACCAAATCTGAGAACAATAGTCCAAGTGTGGTCTGATCAGAGACTTATACAACGGAATGATAACCCTCTTATCTCTGCAGGTCAGTGTCCTTCTCATAATAGCAGCAATCCTCTGTGTTACCTTCACCACCTTTGCAATATGTCCCCTAAACTTCAGGTTTCTATCAATCATCAACCCCAGATCTCTTGTCTCCCCTACTTCCTCCAGTATAACTCCTCCCATAGAGTATGCAGCATCCCATCGATGTTTCCCAAACCTCAAGACCTTACATTTTGCTGCATTAAACTGACACCCCATTCATTTACCCATCTATCTAGCTTATTTAAATCCTCTTGCAGGGCTACCACATCTGCACTATTACTAATAATCTTTCCCAGCTTCACATCATCCGCAAACAACTGAATATTCCCCTGCAATCCACTGGCTATGTTATTGATATAAAGGTTAAACAATATAGGTCCTAGTACTGAGCCCTGTGGGACCCCCACTTGTAACCCTCTGCCTCCTGGAAACTGCTCCACCATACACAACTCTCTGATACCTATCAGACAGCCAATCCTGAATCCAGTTGACCAATCTGACATCCAGACCCATGTGCTGCAACTTAAATATCAGCTTATCATGTGGCACCCTGTCAAATGCCTTTGCCAAGTCTAAGAAAATTGCAGTATATGCCTTTCCCTCATCAAATGTTCTTGTAACTTTATTATAAAAGGCTACCATATTGCTAAAACAAAAGCGTCCTTTCACAAATCCATGTTGATTCTCACAGATAACATTACCCTCATCTGCCCAATGCTGTATACGGTCCCTCACTACTTTCTCCAAGATCTTAACAACTACCGATGACACACAGACCGGCCTATAATTAGACACTTCCAGTCTGTTACCACCCTTATGCAATGGCACTATCTTACCTTCCTTCCATTCCCTGGGCACCTTTGCCAAAGCCAGACTTTCATTGAAAAGCCACGTTAAAGGCACTGTCAATTCCCTAGCACATTCTCTCAAAACTCGTGGTGAAATACCATCCAGTCCCACAGCTTTACTGACATCCAGAGTACTCAGTATCTGAAACACACTCTCCTCCTGTACCTCCAGACCTCAAACCAGTCCTATCCCTCTAGCATTAAAACTGACTCCTCTAGGATGAAATACTCCAATAAAGTGTTCATTGAACAATTCCACTATGTCCTCTGCATCAGTCACTCTATTCCCATTTTTATCCCACAATATCATTCTTCCACAGTCATTTCTCCTCCTACTGGCCACATAGCTAAAAAATTCCCTAGGATTTTCTTTGGATCTTAGGGCCAATCTCCTCTCATATTCCAGTTTCGCTTTCCTTACCACACTAGTCACTCTTCTGGCCTGTGTCTTATATTCCTCATGCATCTCTTCACCTGTCTCCTTATATCTCTTCCATAGCCTCTTTTTCGCATGCAATTCCTGTTTAATATTGTTTGTCATCCACTTTACTCCAAATTGCGTCCTCTTCTTCACTCGTGGTATACAACTTACCATTGCTGATAACAAATATTCTTTCACAATTTCCCACGCGCTGGTGATATCCCGGCCTTCCAATTCCTCCCTCCATGAAACTTCCCGAAGTTGACGTCTAAGACTATTATAATCACCTGCCTTATAATTCTACATAAGTTCCCGTCTCTTTGATACTCCTGCATGTCTATTCATTTTCCAAGTCAACACCATATGGTCACTCTCTCCAACTGGTGGGAGAGACGTCAACTCAGTTATTATCAACTCTTCTGATGCTATAACCAAATCCAAAACTTTTGAACCTCTTGTTCCCTCTGTTACATGTTGCCTAAGACATTTGTCCCTCAAGAATTCTAGAAATTCCATTCCCCTATTGCTACATGCATCTTCCTCTCTCCAATTTATACTACTGAAGTTAAAATCTCCCATAACAATCATTCTTCTTGCACTTGCCAAACTTAGCTGTCTAAACATCTCCTGGTCCCCATCCTCTGTGCTCCTGGGTCTGTAGCAACACCGCACTAAATATCCTGTCTTGCCTACCTCTACCTCACACCATATGCTCTCAAAATCATTTGTCTCACTTCCTTCCAAATTCTCCACTCTTAGAGGACATAGGTCATCACTTATCATAAGCAGCACCTCACCACCACACTTTCCCCTCCTATCCTGATGAAAAATGCTATACCCAGCGACTTCTATCCCTGTTGTTATCATTCCTTCTGTCAACCACGTCTCAGTGATCGCAATAATTTTTGGCCAGGCTGATGCTATCTGCGCGACCAATTCCTCTCCCTTATTCTGGATACTCCTGGCATTAGTATAAAGCATATAAATGCCAATGTTTCTATACCCAGCATTATCCCTTCTAGACTCCACTGGGCTCAGTGTTACCTGACATTGTCTCCCTTCTCCCAAGTATCCATTCCCACAAGAGGCCACCCCTGCTATCATCCTCCCTGGGACACACTGACTTGTTCAGAACAGCAATCTCTCCAGATGCCTACGTCCTTCCTCATTCAAATGTAAACGGTCTCTCGCATACAATTTCTCTCTTTCCTCAAACGCACTCCAAGCATCCACATATACCAGTCCTCTCTTATCACACATTCTCGCTATTATGCCATTCAATATCACCGCTCTTCTGCTCAGCTCATCATTATCATACCTAGGCAACACGCACACTATTTTTCCTCTCTCTGTCTTCTTCCGTACAGTCTCAAGCAAAAATCTCATATCTCTCGCTGCTCAACTTACATTACCACTCAAGTCATTCGTTCCTACCATCACAATCATCTCATCCACCCTTTCACCTCTCTTAATTGCCATAGCCACCCTTTCTATTGTTCCTCCTGGCAAACACTCCTCACGCATCCTATCTTGAACACCACGGATCATTGAGTCGCCATACATTATACCTCTTACCATTCCCTCGCTCCTATTGTTTCTATTCTCTCCTCTTCTAGCACTTCCATACATCTCTCTCATTCCCTCTCTCCTACTGTTTCCATTTTCTCCACTTCTAGCACTTCCATATCCCTCTCTCATTCTGTCTCTCCTACTACTGTTTCCATCCGCTCGTCTTCTAGCATTCCCATACCTCTCTCTCATTCCATCTCTCCTACCGTTTCCATTCTCTCCTCTTCTAGCACTTCCATATCTCTCTCTTATTCCGTCTCTCCTACTGTTTCCACTCTCTCCTCTTCTAGCATCCCCATACCTCTCACTCATACTCCCTAAATTCTCTCTCTCTCCTACTCTGATTCGCCTTGCATTTATCTCTTCCATTCTCCTAATCTTATCTTTTATACTTCTACTCTCATTCACAAGACATTCCACCTCCTCTTTCAACTCATCTATCTCCCTCTGCAGGTCAGTCACTCTTAATCTAAATTCACTCTCCCAAACAAAACCATCTCCTAAACTTCCACAGTCACTCACACCTTCCACACTATCAACTATTATTTTCTCATTCTCTCCTATCATACTACTTGTCTTCCTACATTCATTCCCCATTCCTGGAGCAACAAAGTCGGATATCGATATATCTAATGTACTTATTTCCTCCAACTGCCTGCATTTTGCACACATACGCTCTCCACTCTCTTTAACAAGCCACATATATAATTCCCAAGATGCATACATGCCACAAGTACTGCATGCCACAAAGTCCCTTATGATATTGCTAATAATTGAGTTCTTAAATGGCGGAGGACTTGGCATTACGCCACTTGCGACTGCTGCTGAATCCACCATCATTCCTTACTGCCGAGTAGCGTAATCTTTAATAATTATTCAATTAATAAATAAGAGGAAAAAAAAGTACAAACATCAGAACATTTAAGTACTAAATATAATTAAATAAAATGAAATATAACTAAATACAGTAACTTAGCTTCGTTTTGTCTTCCACCGTTACACGTTCGATTCCGACAGTACCAAAATATATTATATCGCGACAGCAACTAACTTCCAAAAAACAACCACTGAAGTACACTCGTATTCAGAGAAACAATTTAGCACTCAAAAAAACGTAGAAAAACGGGTATGTTCGTGGAGTCGCCAGGAGTTGGAAACGACTCGATGGATCATAACAACAACAAAATATAAAAAATCATTTCATTGCATTTTGTTCTGATGGAACTAGTGTAATTAATGTTAGGAAATAAATCAGGTGTTGAAATCAAACTTCTACAAAAATTTCCCAACGTTGTGATTTGGCATTGCGCTCATCGTTTACACTTAGCATTAGATGATTCGATAAAAAAACATTAAAGAAATAAATCATTTTGAAATATTTATGGATAAATTATATGCTTTTTATCATCAATCACCAAAAAATCAACGAGAATTAAATACAATTGCAAAAGACCTTGGTATCGAAATTTTAAAAATCGGCCATGTGTTTGGACCACGATGGGCAGCTTGCAGTTTACGAACGGCTCTTGCTTTGTGGAGAAATTACCCAGCTTTATGCAAGCATTTTGCATCGAACGATAAATCTAAGGGCTTTTTAAATCGACTTCTCAATTTGGAATTTTTAAAAGATCTAGCATTAATGATTGATATCCTACAGGAATTATCATATCTGTCAGAAGCTCTACAAAGTCGCAATATAAGTATTATAAAGACTAAGTTAGGCTTTTTTTTTTTTTTTTTTGCTTGACGATGCAAGCTCTTTATTAAAATTTCCATAGCTCACCACTGGATATAGGGTTGGTGAGATGGATAGGAAGGTGGTTGATGGAGAGATATCAGAGAGTAGTTTATTCAGGAGTAGAGTCCAGAAGAAGGCCTGTGACTAGTGGTGTGCTGCAGGGTTCTGTTCTTGGGTCAGTGCTATAGAGCAATAGCTAATAAAGATGGTAGTTTATTCAGGAATAGAGTCCAAAAGAAGGCCTGTGACTAGTGGTGTGCTGCAGGGTTCTGTTCTTGGGTCAGTGCTATAGAGCAATAGTTAATAAAGATGATGTCAAAATTTTGCAGGATGATTTGGATAGATTGGCAGACTAGGCTAAGGAGAATGGATGTCAGTTTAATGTGGTAAAGTGTAATGTTATGCATTTTGGGGTGAAAAGATTATCACCAGTATACCACATTGGTGGAACCGTACTTCAGGAAATTGACAAAGCCAGAGACTCAGGAGTGTTAGTGGATAGGGAGTTAAAGTTAAGGGGAGGGCACATAGCAGAAGTGGGTAAAGCAGCTCATCAGATCACTTGGTTACCGACGAATACTTTGACAAGCAGAGACAAGCAGCTTATTGTTCCTCTTTATCAAGCCTTGAGACCCCATCTTGACTACTGCATGCAGATCTGCCAGGATTTCTTGGTAATGGAGAGGTGGTAGAGAGGATTCAGAGGCGAGTGAACAAGATGGTAGCAGGCCTATGCAGTGAACCTTACGAGAACAGGTTGAAGTTTTGTGGGTTACAGAAACTGGCTGATAGGTGGAAAAGGGGTGTATGATTGAGACATTCAAATTACTGAGGGGTTTTTACAAGATTAATTCAGAGGAAATTTTTCAGAACAGGTGTGGTGATGAGAGAACTAGGGGCCATCCATGGAAACTACCATATATTTTTGCGTATAATGCGATCCACGTATAATGCGAACTAGAAATTTTGTTTGAAAACTAGCCCTAAAATGCCATGTCATGTCCACGTATAATGCAATCTGTTAATCTTGTTCCCTAACATTATAAATAAAAGAATACGAATTAATGAAAGAAATATTTATTTTAAAATCCTGCTTCAAAAGATGAATGTTTACGTTTCTGTTAGCTCATTTTCAGGCTAGGTTTGTTTAACGAATAATATTTAAAATGAACTGTGGTTAAACTGATATAACTGTGCTAATATCTTAGCACAGTTATATTAGCACTACTTACATTACTGGCTTTATGCGCAGATACGATGTGCGCTCGTCGCCGAATGCGAGTGGGTCAAGTAGATTTGGTTGCATAGGCATTAGGTAGTATAATAAGATGTTATATTTTTTAAGATCTGCATATAATGCAAACCCCTAATTTTACACCATAAATTTTTCACATTATACGCAATAGCAATAATATATGGTAAGCAAGAGTGTAGTTAGTAAGGATGTTAGAACTAGATTTTTTAATTGGCAAGTGGTGAATGAGTGGAATAGGTTGCCAAAGTCTGTTGTGGGGTGCCATGACTGTGAATGAGTTCAAAGCAAAGTGTGATAGCAACTGTGCAAATGCTGAATAATTCTTGACATGATGTTTAGGGAAACTCCAAGGACATGATGTCCTTGGAGTTTCCCATAATAATAATAATAATACATATCCAAAAGGGGAGGGATGCTTTGCATTATGGAATACTAAGGCAACTGATGTGAAGTCATTAGCCTCTATATACAAGTAGCTTAGTCATGAAGATATTTGACACACAAACTTTGTTTGTTTATGCTTGGATAAAGAATAAAACAAGAATATAATTTCTTAGTAAGTTTAATTTTTATTATTATCTGAGACCACCAGGGAGTCAAGGACTCATTGAGGGAGGCTATAAATCACCCAAACCAGCTATCATACCTTCCCCTAAATTCATTCACACTAGATGAACTCACTACCCTAAAGGCAAACTATTCTACTCACTCACTCACTGCTCTGTGAGAGAAAAACCTAGTTCTTACCCCTTTGACTGTGAACAAAAAACTTAACTTCCATGGATGACACCTGTGTTCTCTCCCCACCTTCCATGTAATGAAAAGTTTCATCGATATCCTATAAGACCCATTCAAAAGTTTATAGATCACTATCATATCACCCCTCTTTCCCCTGTTGATCAGTCTGTAATACACATACTCGCAATCTGTACTCATAATTTAAATACTCCAAATAATATAGATAATTTAAATACTCATAATCTAAATCCCATAATCCAGATATAATCTTTGTAACTCTTCTTTGCGCCAGGGGCGAATGCTGGTCTTGAAATTCACGCTTGCTCTTGTTATTATTATTATTATTTGACACCCCCAAGGCTATCATTCAGGGAGTGAGAGGCGTGATTGAAATCTGATTAGCGGAATAATGAATTACTGACCATTTAAAACTATATATTTAGAAATTTATGTACATTTAATCATACAAATACATTTATTTTACAAATGATATTCTATCTTTTTCAATTTAGCTACTTGAATACAGATTCTACCCTATGGTTTTTCTTTATGAACTGGTCAATAACATCGTCATAAAAAGTTGGTTGTAACTTAATTTTCCCAAGCAACATGCACACTTGTAAAGGCTGGCTGAAGCTCACTGGCTAGAGCTACTTTGACTGCATATGGCCTGTGTTTAAGATGACGTGAAGGGAGCGGAAATAGCTATGTGCGCAAATGAAATCACAGTGCTGCAGCAAGGACCCGGAAGCTCCCACAACCGAGCAAGCCGAGGTAGCTTTGACTAGCCGAGCAAGCATCGGTCTTCGATGCACAATGCAAAGCTCAATTATTGCCACGCAAGCTTAAGACGTCTTCTGTCTAAAAAAATAAAAGCCTAAACAGAATGCTTATAAATGCATGCATTTATTAACAAATAAACATTACCTCTTTCTCAAGTAATGAGCTTGCGCAGCAAGCATAGCAAGCATGGAGAATTTGCCCCCTGCTTTGCACCTTTTCACAGCTTCTTTATCCCCTTGGAATCTGGGAGACCAAATCAGCACACAATAATCCAGGTGTGGTCTTATCAAAGCCTAATAAAGAGGCAAAATGACTTCCTTATCTTTAGGTTATATTATCAGGGTTATGCTACAAGAAAGTTTATATTCCAATCCCATATTCTTCAGTTTATGCAACAGCCTTTCGTGTGGTATCCTATCAAATGCCTTAGAAAAATCCAACATAATCATAGTATCCATTCCCTTTATCCAACTCGGCCATGATGACATTGCTATAAAATATAAAATATGAGCAAATTGCTAAAACATGACTTTCCTTTAGTAAGCTCGTGCTGCTCCTTGCAGGGTATAGCTTGTTTGTCTACCCATTTCTGTATGCGAGTTCTTACCAACTTCTCTAAAATCTTCCCTACCACCCAGAGATACTGATAGGTTAGTAGTTAGACATATCTGTTTTTGCATTACTCTTGTGCAATGCATTCCTTCCATTCCTGTGGTATAATTCGTGAGCTGAGACTCAAGTTATACAAACATGCAAAAGGCCCAGCCAATTCAGCTGAACATTCCTTTAGCAAACGGGCTGATATTCCATCTGTTCCTATAGACAAATTCTTATCCAGGTTATGCAACAGTTCTTCAACCTCATTATCATGAACCTCTAACTCTTCATCCAATGTAGCATTAGCACTGTGCACCATGTTACTTATACCTGGTTGATATATCTTAGCAAACTGAGCACCCATTAACTGAACAATGTCATTAGCTTCCAACACTAGAGTACCATCTGTATTCAATGAAGGTATTCTTATACATTCATTCTTTCTTTTGATTACATCATAACAATAAAAGTCTTTTGGCTTGCATGCCCAATTTTTTTTTTATACTCCAATTTAGCTTTCTGCACAATACTTGTTACTTTTCTGGCCTAAACTTTATATATTTCATAACTCCTCTCACTCTCACACTATTCTTTCCACATCATCTTCTTGTGTATCTCTTGCTTAATAAGGTTGCACATCCATTTTGCTCCCAACCTATTTATTCTTCGAATATCAGGGATACATTCAGATACCACTTCATAAGCACTTTTTCAAAGATTCTCATGCATTGCTGACATTTTTTCCCATTCAGTAACCAATACTATGGCACCAAAGATAGTACTCTCCTAAGTTGATCATAATTTCCAGCTTTGTATTGTAGTTAACCATGTAACCTGTTCTAATTGGAGCATCAACACAATTAGATACTGCCCAAAAAAGACAGCATAATCACTGTCACCAATTGATGTAATGTAAGTTATGGAAGAGTGTGGCTAGAAGAGATGTGCAGACTAGATTTTTTGTGTGGAAAGTGCTTTTTTGCCCTTTTTCTTTTCTACTCCTGTCTTTCAGCTTATTATTTTTGGCAACAAGTGGCCTGTACCTCACAATTCTGTTTTCACACTAGATTAAGTTTTATTTCTTCAATTTAATCTCATTAGAACAAAGCATAGAATCTAAATATTCTAATTAATAAAAATCCAATTTCTTCTATAGAAAGTTTGGAAAAAAAGAGCAGCTAACCAAGACTTGCAATGCATCTACAGAAGTATTACAAGAAGTATATGTTCATCTCTATCATAAGCTTCTATTATACAGGAAAGAAGCCTTTTAGATGATGATCAGTTTCAGCATCTCTGGGTATTGATTGCCTATTCTCTTGTGCTATACAGAGAACACAAATAAAATTGCAAATTTTCTTCTATTTTGTGTTATTAGTGCTTTACTCCATGTATGTAATCTCAGGATCCTAAGTTTTCTGTGTTTGGATAAATTTGAGAAACTCTTGCAATGAGGCTCAAGTTTAAAAGCCAAAGAGCTAATGACTGAAAGGTTTACCATTACACACTAAGAACAATGAGGCTTATGATGTGCTTCCTTGAACAAATGAAAGCCTCAATAAAGATTGAAAGCAATCTAGGTAGTGACTTTTTCCATAATGCATAGCAATATGCACATCTGAAAGGAAGTGTGCTATGCATTATGAGATATTATGAGATATACAGCTGAAGTCGATAGCCTTTATATAGATAGCTTCAACATGAAGAAACTTCATGTGAAAAACGTATACATGGGTAAGTATTAAAACAAGAAGATAATTTCTTGTCCAGTATAATTTATTGAGTTACTTAATTTTTATGAGAAATGTCCAAATTAAAAATTATTATAAAAAAAAATTGCATACCTCAAGTTTTGGAGTCATATGGGTGGATGGATGGATCAAATCAGATGATTCTATTTCTTTTGGTTCAGCTCCAATAGTTGCCATGGTAACAAGGGGTAAGGCCACACTACTTCCCATACTTTCAAGAGGGATAACTGGTGTTGAGGTTGGAGCAACCATAGCAATTGGTGAAATTGGTGGTGCTAACATTGATAAAGAATTTTTGGTAACAAGTGGTTGTGCTGATGCTACTGGAGAAGAATTGATGGGGCTTGCTGTTGTAAATGGAGGGTGTGGCTGAGGTATAGTCCCAGGCTTGGGAAGTTTAAAACTGGTATATATAGCTTGTGGAAGATGAGAGGGAGCAGATGGTAGAGAAAACTGGAAACAAAAAAATTATTATTTAAGCCCAAACTGGGCTGTAATAATTAGTATCCACTAAATAAACTCACTTATAAGTTTATATTTTTTCATAAATCACTGATCATTTAGTACTTAATCAGAAAAAATTCAATAAACACAAAAAAAAAACTGTTGCATATCAATATATATGAATTTGAAAATATCATTATTATTATTATTACTCTTATTTTATAATCAGCTGGTAGTTAGTTTCATATTCCACTCACAATGCTTGTCAATGTACTATGAAAAAAAAAGTGGGGGGGGGGATAGTCCAATCCATCCACACACACGCACGCACACATGCACACACACACACTAGACGAGATTATGCAACAGAATCAGTTTATTCTATGTAAGACCCAAAGGGAAGTTATTATTATTATTATTATCTGAGATCTTCAGGGAGTAAAGGACTCATTGAAGGGGAGGGGGGGGAGCTATCAATCACCCAAACCAGCTGTCATACCTTCCCTTAAATTCATTCATACTAGATGCACTCACTACCCCCTAAAGGCAAACTATTCCACTCACTCACTGCTCTGTGAGAGAAAAACCTGGCTCTTACCCCTTTCATGACTGTGAACAAAAAACTTAATTTCCATGGATGTCCCCATGTTCTCTCCCCACCTTCCATATAACAAAAAATTGCATCAGACAATATCCTATAACACCTATTCAGAAGTTTATAGACCTCTATCATATCACCCCCCCCCAGCCCAATTTTTCCTGTTAGCCAGAGTTTGTGATTCACATACATACAGTCTGTCCTCATAATCTAAATCCCATAATCCAGATATAATCTTTGTAAACCTGCAGGCCTTGTTGGCCAAGTGATTAGCTTATCTACTCTCCAGCCAAAAGGCTGCGAGTTCGAATCCCACCATGGATATGGATGTTTTTGATTGTCTGTGAAAATTTTAATGGTAGTGGTTGGCAGTAGATGGCATTAGTGTAGATGATGCAGTTTGTGGAGGATGATGGGTGGATCAGGTTGAGTGGTAGAGACAGAGAGTTGTAGAGTAGGTGCCCTCCCTCGATGAGTCTTGGACTCCCTGGAGGTGTCAAATAATAATAATAAATCTTTTTGTACCCTTCCCACAGCTTCTTTATTCCCTTGGAACCTGGAGAACAAATCTGCACACAATAATCCAGGTATGGTCTTATCAAAGCCTTATAAAGAGGTTATGTATATACCTTATATACATTATAAAGCCTTCCATGCAATCCATATATAAATATGGATTGCACTTAGAAGCTATGCAGTAGAATCAGATATTTTATGTAAGACCCAAAGGAAGGTTATGTATATATACATATATCAAATTATGGTCAATAACAAAATTATACACATAAATTTCTGTTTTATTAATATATATCATTTGCATTGCTATTACAGATAAAAAGAAATATACTGGATTTGAATTTTGTTGAGAGAAGGTGTGAATAAAAAGAGAAAGAAAGGATGCTAATTATAATGTGTATTAAAAAAGCAACCAAGTATTTTGGACTTGCACAGTTAGTGAATGAGCATAGTAGTGCATAACTGGTCAATTTATGGTAAAGTTAGCAGAGGCTTCCAAAATGTTCACTACTGCTTCTAAATTTAACTCTAGTACTTTGTAGTATTTCTGAATGGTTCGTGTAGCTCCTTTTGACTTAAGAAAATATGATAAACAAAGCTTTTATCAATATGGAGCTCTGCACAGTAATGTTTTTGGCTACAGTTGCTTTATATGAAAAGTACCAGAAAAAAGATGTTATATTGTAGAGAACAGGTAATATCACAAAGGTAGGCCAATGAGAACAATGGTGTAATAATAAGCATATCAAAAGTTCCTGGCAAATAAGTCAGCTTGTGCTCTTAGAGAATATAGAGACAAATGCAAGAATGCTAAACACTGTGTAAAAATGGCTAAACAAAAGTCATGGGAGGACTTTGGCAAGAACATAGAAAATAAATATCAAGAAGGTGGTAAGATATTCTGGAGGTTGTTGAAGAAGCTTAGAAATGGAGGAAAGAGTGCTGTAAAAGGAGTTAGAGCTGATAAAGGTTACATGAAAACAGGAGAAAAAGATATCCTTGAAGTATGGAGTAATTACTTCGAAAAATTGCTAAATGAAACAAGCAGTGATAGCATGGCGGTAAAAAACACTCAACAGGCATACAGTCAGGAATACATATCCATACTTGAAGTAGAAAAAGCCATCAAAGGCTTGAAATGTGGAAAGGCAGCAGGAGTAGATGTATTCGACCAGAAATGCTGAAATATGGTGGTATAAAAGTCTTACAGTGGCTGCACTGCATAGTTCAGAAAGCCTGGACAGAAGGACGAATTCACGATGATTGGAGTAGAGCCCTAATAGTACCCATATATAAAAAGGGAAATAAAACTGAATGTGAGAATTACAGAGGTATTTCCCTACTGAGTGTTCCTGGCAAGATCTATGCAAGCATACTTGAGAAACGGTTGAGAAGAATTGTGGAAGAAAAGCTTGGTGAAGAGCAAGCTGGATTCAGGCCAAATAGAGGCTGTCAGGATCAGATCTTCACTTTATGACAAATAGTCGAGAAAGCATGGGAATATAACAAAGATCTGTATTTAAGTTTTGTCGATTTGGAAAAGGCATATGACAAGATGCCAAGAGAGAAGCTATTCAATACGCTACAGTTATATGGTGTCAATGGGGCATTATATCAAGCAATACTTAGTCTTCATTTAAGTTGTAAGTCAGCAGTTAAAATTGAAGAAAGTACAGGAAGATGGTAAATGCAAGGATGTACATTATCCCCCTCTCTTATTCATTATCTATATGGATCATATTATGAAGGAAAGTGGTATTAAAAATGATATCGGAATTGGAGATGTTAATGTCAGCTCTTTGCTTTATGCGGACGATGTTATACTTCTAAATAAATCTGCTACAAGTTTGCAAGAGTCCCTGACTAAATTGCATAGCTGTTGTAATAGATATGGTATGAAGGTCAGCATTAAAAAGACAAAGACAATGAAAATTGGTAGAATTGTTGAAAATGTCAATTGTGTTGTGAATGGGGAACCTGTGGAACAAGTAAAACATTTCAGCTACTTAGGCACGATTTTTAGTGAAGATTATTACTATTATTACTATTATTACGGGCAACTCCAGGGAGTCATTAGACTCATCGAAGAGGCCCCAAAGATGGTAAATTAAATATGGAAATAGACAACAGAATCAACAAAGCTGGTATGGTAGGAAGTCAACTGAATACATTTATATGGAATAAGACAGAAATTAGTCAGAACACTAAATTAGCTGTATACAAGACAGTGTTCAAACCAGTTTTAACTTATGGATCTGAGAGCTGGGTCAGAAGAAAAACACTTGACCAAAGACTAGAGACTGCAGATATGAGAGTCCTGAGAAAGATTAGAGACAGGAACAGATGGCATCAATGGCAATATCATATTAAAACGAGGATATTAGGAAAGAACTTGAGCTAATCTCTGGTGGTATGGTCACTTAAACAGAATGGGCGAGGAAAGAATAGCAAAACAAGTGTTCTCTGTCAGGTTGGCAGGAAAACGTTCCAGAGGAAGACCAAGATATAGGTGGATTGATACTGATAATGATAATATTGGAGTCTTGACATGTAACAGACTGATTTGGAGGAAAATTGTAGATAGTAATGATGTAAATTTTTCATGTAGTACTATCATATCCTGTACACTCCTTGAGGGTACATGTCAGGAATTTGATGATGATGATGATGACAGACAACTAATTATTTTAGTTACTAACCTCTGGATCCTCTCTACAACCTCATCTCCAAGAAATCCAGATAACCAGATCTTAGCACAGTAATCCAGATGTAGATTACTGTGTCAATAATGTGAGGAGTATGTAGATTTTGATTCTTCTTCTTGCTACTAAATGAAATGTTTAGCCATTAAGCCTAACCACATCTCTCAGTAAAAGCCACCTATCAAATGCCCTGGAAATGTCAAGTACAGAAGCACAGGTTTCTCAAACCTCCAAACCTTTTCATGGCATGTGTCCAGTGATGGGTAATGCAAACCAGGAGATCTAAATTCATTTAAACATCTTTACATGATTTGTTTGTGGAAACATTTTATTATTAAATCAGAATAAGAAAGGATGTATATAAGTATTGTTATGTTGATAAAATTGTAAGCTATCTTTATAAATTAAAGATGCCAAGAAATTATATTTTTGTTCTTATTATATTCTTGATTTAATCCTTTATCCAAGTGTAAGCAAAGAAAGTGTGCTTACACTTGAATTTATAAGTGCTGAATATCAGTAGCATCCCTGATTGTCCTGCCTATCTTTGCATCATCGGCAAACAATTGCACATCTTCTGTTAGATCCTGCCTGATCTCATTAATATATAGATTGAACAATAATGGTCCAAGGACTGAACCCTGAGGTACACCACTGGTCACCTTAAATCTAGCATATTCACACCCACTGTATACCACGTTTTGATAGATATCTGTCTGTGAATCATCCCCTGATTCAAGTCAAAAGTTTATATTCCAATCCCATGTTCTACGGTTTATGCAGCAGCCTTTTGTGTGGTATGCTATCAAATGCCTTAGAAAAATCGAACATTATCATAGTGTATCCATTCCTTTTATCCAACAGGGCATTGATGACATTGTTATTAAAATGAGCAAATTGCTAAAACATGACCTTCCTTTAGTAAACCCATGCTGCTCCTTGCAGAATATAGCTTGTTTGTCTACCCATTTCTGTATGCATGTTCTTACCAACTTCTCTAAAATTTTCACTACCACCCAGAGATACTGATAGGCTAGTAATTAGACATGTCTGTTTTTGCATTACCCTGGTGCAATGGAATCATCATGCATTCATTCCTTCCATTCCTGTGGTATAATTCCAGAGCTGAGACTCAAGCGATACAAATGTGTGAAAGGCCTAGTCAATTCAGCTGAACATTCCTTTAGCAAAGGGCTGATATTCCACCATGCTGATAACCAGACCTTCGCACAATAATCCAGATGTAGATTATTATTATTATTATTATTACCCAAGATCCCCATGGAGTCAAAGACTCATCTAGAAGGTCCGTTTATCAAACACACAGCTCATCATACTGTGATTTAAACACACTCAAATTCTCTGCAGACACCACTCTCAGGCAAGGCATTCCAATCATTCACAACTCTGCATGAAAAAAACTTGCTTCTCACTTCCCTACTCACACCCTGCTTACAGAGCTTCCAGGGATGACCTCTGGTTCTCCCCTGATCTCCCACTATTTTCTGTAGAACCTCTCCAGCATTGATCCTATAACAACCAATTAATAAATTGTAGGTGGCTATCATATCTCCCCTCCTCCTGACTCTGCAAGTTTCATCTTCTCTATCTTTCCTCATACTCGACATTCCAAAGGTTAGAAACTACCTTAGTCAGTCGCCTCTGGACCCTCTCCAACATCTCTTCATCCTTCTGAAACTAGGTGACCAAATCTGGGCACAATAGTCCATGTGTGGCTTAATCAAAGCCTAATACAATGGAACAAGAATCTCCCTACTTCTGCAAGTCAGTGTCCTGCACATCATTCCCAGAAACCTTTGTGTTGTCTTCACAATTTTGGCTATGTATACATTGAATTTCAGATCCTTATCCACTATCACCCCAAGATCTCTTATTTCGTCTACCTCTGACAATATATCCTCACCAAGCATAAATTCTGCATCCCATCTTTGTTTTCCAAATTTTAAAACCTTACATTTTGCAACATTGAATGCACATCCCCATTCCTGTGCCCAATCACTCAATTTATTCAAGTCTTCTTGTAAGGCCACAACATCTTCTCTACTCTTCATGGTTCGTCCCAACTTTGCATCGTCTGCAAACAACTGAATATCTCCATCCAAATCTTCACCAATATCATTAATATACAAGTTAAATAGCAATGGCCCTAAAACAGACCCCTGAGGCACACCACTGGTAACTTTCCTTTTCCTGGATATCGCTCCCCCATACACAACTTGTTGATACCTATCAGATAGCCAGTCTCCAATCCAATGCACCAATCTAATATCCACTCCAGTTTGACTATCAACTTATCATGCGGTAATCTATCAAAAGCCTTTGCAAAATCTAAGTATATTACTGTGTATCCTTATCCTCTGTTCATGGAAGCAGTCACCTTATTGTAATAAGTAAGTAGATTACTAAAACATGACCTCTCTTTAGCAAATCCATGCTGTCCATCAAAGATAATACCATTGTTGTCAACCCAATTCTGAATCCTAGTTCTCACAAGCTTCTCCAACAACTTAACTACAACACCTGACACACAGATAGGGCTATAGTTTGATGCTTGAGTTTTATCACCTTCTTTATGAAGTGGCACAATCTTGCCCTCCTTCCACTCCCTAGAAACTTGACCCAGTGAAAGACCCGTATTAAAAAAATATGTCAAGGCCGGCGTTAACTCTCTGGCACATTATTATTATTACTAGACACCTCCAGGGAGTCCAAAGACGCATCGAGGAAGGACACCTACTCTACAACTCTCCATCTCCATCACTCAACCTCATCATCTACACTAACACCATCTGCTGTCCACCACCATCACTATTATTTTCATGGACAATCACAAACATCCATGCCAACAGCAGGATTCGAACCCGCAGCCTTTTGGCTGGAGAGCAGATATGCTAATGGCCAACCAGGCCGGCAATTTTCCTTCAGAATATGCGGTAATATATTATCGAGTCCCACAGCCTTATTTACATCTAGTTTGCTTAACTCCCCATACACCTTTTCTCACCTACAGTCAGTCTCTCTTCCCCATCATCAACTGCTCTCGATCTCTCCATGAAGTCACATTCACAAGATTGAAAGACCTTTATGAACTGCTCATTAAGTATGTGTAGCACACCTTCTGCAACGACTGTTTTCATGCTATTTTCTTCAATCAATGTCATCCTTCCATAATCATTCTTTCTTTTGCTGGCTACATATCGAAAGAACTCCTTAGGATTCTTTTTGGCTTCATTAGCTAACTGCTGTTCATACTTCTCTTTAGCTACTCTCACCGACCAAGTCACCCGCCCTGTCTGGTCTTTGTAGTCCTCATGGAATTGGTTATTTCCACTTCTCTTATGCTGCCTCCATAATGCCCTTTTTCTCTGTATCGCATGCTTAATCTCTTTATTCATCCATTTCACACCTACCTTATTTAACCTTCTCACCCTTGGAATACATTTAGACATTGTATCTACTATATAGTTTTTGAAAATCTCCCAAGCCCCAAGCTGCATTGATCTCTTTTCCAGCTAACTCCACACCTGCAAGCTGTCTCCTGAGCTCTTCATAATCACCCCCTTTGCAGTTCCACATATACCCTTTTCTAACAGAGATCCTCACACTGCTGGCAACCACCCAGGTTATCACCTCATAGTCACTAATTATAATTATTTAATTATAATTAATCTTCATTTATAATTATATCCTCTGATGAGGTGACCAAATCCAAGACCCTCAATCCTCATGTGCCCTCTGTTACATACTGTCTGAGGTAGTTATCCCTCAAAAACTCAAGAAACTCATTTTCTTTACTTCCAATTGCTATCTCATCATTCCAGTCTATATTGCCATAAT
The DNA here is from genome assembly GCF_054136105.1 of Typopeltis vanoorti. Taxonomy (NCBI): domain Eukaryota; kingdom Metazoa; phylum Arthropoda; class Arachnida; order Uropygi; family Thelyphonidae; genus Typopeltis; species Typopeltis vanoorti. The sequence continues at coordinate 119,842,084 of NC_143552.1, forward strand.
TAAAATCACCCATAATGATCATTCTTTTCTTATTTGCTTGGCTAATTTGATTATACATTTCATAGTCACTACCATCCACATTTCCGTCTATAACAACATACAACCAAGTATTTCATTACATTTAACTCTATCTCACACCATACTGCCTCAAAACAGCTGGCACTATTTCCCTCTTGCATCTCTACTTTTTATGGACATAACTCTTTCTCTATCATCAATAGCACTCCCTGTCCCTTTTTATCCCTTCTATCTTCACGAAATACATCATATCATTCCATCTGTATTCCTGTCAGGATATCGTCCTCATCTAACCATGTCGCACTTATTCCAACAATTTTTGGGTGAACAGACTTGTTTCTTACACTTCTAGCATTTGAATATAAACACAACAGCTCATTCCTGGATCTACAGCTAGTTCTACTGATAACACTCATTCAGTGTGATCTCTCCATGCTCGACTGGGGCCATTTCCCTTTCTGCTTATTCATTTTAGAACCCTCTTCAAACTTCAATTCCAACTGTTTCCTTTTGATCCCAGGTCATCCCATTCCTTTCTTGTCTACACATGCTGTCACATCCTCTTGGAGCTTCCACCTTTCTCATGCTGTATACCCCCTGTCCACCCTGAGCCTCCCCCGTTTCCCTGTTCATCTTGCACATCCATTCTCTCATTTTCCATACTCATGCCACTTACTTCCTCATTCATAACCACCTCTTCAATCTCTCTCCTGTCGTACTCTCCTGCTCTTCCACATCACTTCCCACTTGATCTGATTCATTCTCTATCCTCACTTTTCTACCTTCCAGCAACAGTCTCTCCAAATGACTCATACCATAACCACTCAAATGCAGTCCATCGCTCCCATACAGTTCACTTCATCCTTCAACCTTCTCATTCCACACATTAACAAATTGTACTCCCCTCTTCTCACACATTTCAGACAACATACCATTCATAATCCTTGCTCTCCGCCTCATCTCACCACAGTCACACCTAGGCAACACGCTTATTACCCTTCCTGTCACACTATTCTCTTTTATCTGTCTAAGCAGCATCCTGATACCCATTCTGACATGCTCTTTGTCCTCTGTCAAGTCATATATACCTATTAAAACCATCAATTCCTTCGCTCGCTCCCTCCTCATATTCAATGCCTCAATCACTCTACTCATTTTAATTTTACCAAATGGAAAACATACCTTGTACATCCTCTCATCCAGCACACCTTTAATAATGGCGTCGCCATACAATGCCACTTGCTCATCTTTTATTAACTCTTTCGTACCCACTTGATTTGTTGTAATCGTTTTCACCCAAATTTTCTTAATTTCACTCTGCATCCATTTCATCTCTTGCTTCATCCAACCCAATTCAACTTTCGAATCTCGTGTCACATTCCCTCTATCATTCAATCTTTCTAATTTTCAAACTCTCGACTCCCGCTTCACACTTTCACTCTCATTCATCCTTTTGAGTTTCTGTAGTTTCGGTCCATGCGTCCAACTTTTGCTTTCATTCATTCTTTCCATTTTTCCCACTTTTGATCCTTTCATCATGCTATTTCCAGTTTCTTTCGTTCTCTCAATTTTGTTTCTTTCCACCACAATCACCTCGCTTTTGTTCTTTTTACCATCCATTACGGTGTTTTCAAATCACTCATTTTCTTTTTCAATGCTTTCTTAACAATTTTTCACCTTTCTTTCACACCATGGTTCTCTTTCGAACGAACGCTCATTCTTCCCGCGACATTCTCACTACTAACACTTTTTGTCGTATTAGCATTCATCAAATCCTCATTTAGCTCACACTTCGCACATACCTTCCTTCCATCAGCCCTAAATGTCCACCAACCATCTATGTAATCAAAAGAATACATGTAGCATACCTCCACGAAATGACTGAAGTCTAAGTTAAAGTCCTTTTTTTGGGTTGCAGAAATTGGTTGATAGGTGGAAAAGGGGAGATATGATTGAGACATTAAAATTGCTGAAGGGCTTCTATAGGATTAATTCAGAGGATAATTTTGAGATCAAGACTGGTGGTGGGAGAACTAGGGGGACATCTATGGAAGCTGGGCAAGAGTGTGGTTAGCAAGGGTGTTAGAGCTGGGTTCTTTACTTTTAGAGTGGTAAATGAGTGGAATAAGCTGCCAGAGTCTGTTGTGGGTGCTATGACAGTGAATGAGTTCAAGGCAAGGTATGATAGATACTGTGAGAATGTCGAATAGTTGTGTGGACATGATGTTTAGGGCCTCCATTGATGAGTCTCTAAGGACTCCCTGGAGTTGCCCGTAATAATAATAATAAGTCATGCACTGACAAAGCCATCGCCATCTTTCCTCTACCAGTTACTACTCTAAGGGCCAAAAACAACGAATTTGTAATCAAGTTTGAGCAAAATATCCCACACACTAATAATATTAGTAGTGCACAACTTTTATAGCAGCTCTTACTCAAACAATCACTCATATACAATTAATTATTTCAAGAATAACTTATCTGAATCCTGAGCACGTCTTACACCCCGCCGCTACTGTTGCCTCACGAGTGCCCTCTCCTGTGCCAATAATGTAAGGAGTATGTATATTTTGATTCTTCTTCTTCTTGCTGCTAAATTAAATGTTTACCCATTAAACCTAGCCACATCTCTCAGTGAACGCCACCTATCAAATGCCCTGGAAATGTCAAGTACAGAAGCACAGGTTTCTGTGCTTAAAAGTCACCAGTAGCTTTTACTGAAAGATATGGTTAGGCCTAATGGCTTCATCACTTTTCTACAGATAACAAATCCATAAAGCCTGCTGCTTCATTCTTTTTACAATGAAATATTGTTCTGACAAGATAGCTTAAAATTTTATCAACATAACGTTACGAAAGGAAACTGTGAGTAAGAGGATGAGGAGTGGTTTCTTTGCATGGAGGGTGGTTGAACCATGGAATGCATTGCCTGATGGAGTGGTGAGAGCGAGAACGGTCAATGAGTTCAAGGAGTGGTATGATAGACTTTGTGTTTCTTAGGGGGGGGGGACCTCCCCTCGATGAGTCTTGATAGACTTTGTGTTTCTTAGGAAGGACCTCCCACGACGAGTCTTTTGACTCCACGGAGGCCTGAATAATAATAATAATAAAAACAATAATTATATAGATCCTTTCTTATTCTAATTTAATAATTTAACTAATAATAAAATTTTTCCACAGACAAATTATGTAAAGATGTTTAAACGAATTTAGATCTCCTGGCCTGCATCACCCACCACTGGACACATACCATGGAAAAGTTAAGAGAAGCCTGTGCTGTTGTACTTGACATTTCCAGGGTATTTGATAGGTTCTCACATTGAGGATTTCTCAGCAAACTGCCATCTTATGGTTTATCTTCTACCCTTTGTAATAATAATAAAGGACCTCCTAGATGAGCTTTTGACTCCATGGGGTCTTGGGTAATAATAATAATAATAATTTTTTCCTCAGGTTATTTCCACATGTAATGGTGAAAGGTATTCTCTCTTTTTCTGTTAATGACAGTGTTTGTCGGGGCTCTGTTATTTCACTCATCCTCTTTCTTATACATATAAATGACCTGTTCTCACTGACCTCAACTCTCACTTTCCACTTATGCAACTCATGACAAACCCTGCAATGATCAACAATTCAAGTTTCAAGATCATTTACAATAAGTCTCTAAACACTGGTCTCTACATCATTCTTCATTAGAGTGACAACAACCAAGTCACCTCCAATGCTATCAAAACATAGTTTTGCATGTTTTCCAAAAAAAAAAATCTTAGTTTTTCTCCACTTACCTTCTTGGACTGACTCTTACTCCTATCCTTTCCTGGCATAATTATAATAATAATTATCTAATCCTTTCCTGGCACTTTTACAGCATCTTCAGCTTCCAAATCACTTGCCATCTTTTTTTTTTTGCTCAAGATCTATCCAACTGCATACTATATAAATCTCAAATCCACCCAACCTTGAAATACTGTTCTCACATTTGGGATGGTACACCTTATACCTCTCTAAAAATTCTTGATGCAGTTACTCCTCTCTCAAAGATTCTCTTCAGCCATTGTCTCACAGATGGTCAGTTTGTGCACTGTGCTCTTCTTCAGATATCTCCAAGGGCATTGTTCAGTATTTCACAATTACTACAACCTCCAACTCTTTATGAAGAAAATAAATAAATTACTTCTTGACCCCAACTTACACACAGCGTTTATTTGCTACAGGCCTTTAGGCTTCTAGTGCAGGAGTGATATTAAGGGGGGGGGGGGAGATCGGTCTAAGTTAATTCAGAACCCAAGTGGTAAGTATATGCCATATGCTGCCATATGATGTTCCATAATATGGTAATAATTAATCCCACAGAGTGTCAAACAGCTACCACCTCTGCAGTGGTGTTAAGTTGGATACTGGAATAGGGTTTGACTGCTCATAAGGATGTCAACTCTGCAATGAGTTTGCCATTCCCAATTCTGTCTTTACAATTAACAGTGAAATACTGTTGAAATACTGTGAGGTACAGTTCTCATCACTCCTGCTACAGACATAAACTAAACTATTCTGACTCGACAGCATCAATATTTTAGCAGAATCTATAACAGTTCTTTGTGTTGTATTTTGACTAGGCCTCTTTGACTTCCAAAAGGTTGAGGCTCACTTTCTTTTAGTTTGTTTGTCATTTAATTTGAAAAGCATGGACCAATGTCAATCTCCTTCTCTGGAATGCTTATTACTTCATCTGATACTTCTGTCTATTTCCACAAGAACAAAGTTGCAAATTCTGGATGCAGCTGTTTTTACAACTGTGATTTATGGATATGAGACTCAGAACCAAAAGAAATCTGATAGGAAAAGGATAGCTGCTTTTGAGATGTGGTGTTACAGAAGGCTGTTGAGGATATCATATACTGAAAGGCAGACAAATGGATGGGTGCTAGAAAGGGTCAGTAGAACTTTAAGGCTCCTTAAAGATATTGACAGGATGGAAGGAGGACTTCTCAGAACAGTAATAGAAGGTAAATTTATTGAAAAAAGAGGAAGGGGTAGATCATCAATGAGATGGATGGACGGATGGTGTGTTTGGAGTGATTGATCTTCAGAAAGTTGAAGTCTCCAGAAAAGCATACAACAGGACCACATGGTAAGGACTGGTGTGGTACATCACTGAGTATCTGAGTGATGACCATGCTGTTGATGTCCAATGAACAGATGGATGGATACTTTCTGTGACATGTTGTTTTCTTTTACTTTGGTGAATACAGAATTACCCATTTTTCTGCAGGGGGTGTCTGGAAGTTTTCTTTAACTGATGTTCTTGCATTATTTATTTATTATTATTATTATTGCGGGTGACTCCAGGAAGTCCTTAGGCTCATTGAGGGAGGTCCTAAACATCATGTTCACACAACTATTCAACATTCTCACAGTATATATCATACCTTGCCTTGAACTCATTCACTGTCATAGCACCCACAACAGACTCTGGCAGTTTATTCCACTCATTTACCACTCTAAAAGTAAAGAACCCAGCTCTAACACCCTTGCTAACCACACTCTTGCCCAGCTCCATAGATGTCCCCTAGTTCTCCCACCACCAGTTCTGATCTCAAAAATATCCTCTGAATTAATCCTATAGAAACCCTTCAGCAATTTGAATGTCTCAATCATATCTCCCCATTTCCACCTATCAACCAATTTCTGCAACCCACAAATCTTCAACCTGTTCTCATAAGGTTCATTCCATAGACCTGCTATCATCTTGGTCACTTGCCTCTGGATCCTCTCCACCTCCTCACCATCAAGAAGAAACCTAGGTGACCAAATCTGGGCACAGTAGTCGAGATGAGGTCTTATCAAGGCTCGGTATAGAGGAACAATAACTTGCTTGTCTCTGCTCGTCAAAGTATTTTTCAGCAACCAAGTGACTTGATGAGCTGATTTAGCCACTTTTGCAATGTGTCCCCTAAACTTCAATTCCCTACCCACCAACACTCCCAAGTCCGTGGCCTTATTAATCTCCTGGAGTACAGTTCCACCAATGTGGTATACTGCTGCTAATTTTTTCACCCCAAATTGCATAACCTTACATTTTGTCACATTAAATTGACATCCATTCTCCTTAGCCCAGAACTCCAATCTATCCAAATTATCCTGCAAGATTATGACATCTTCTGCATTCACTATTGCCCTAACCAACTTTGCATTATCAGCGAACAAATGAACTGTTCCTCTTAGATCCTTCCCTATATCGTTAATGAACAAATTTAACAGCAGTGGTCCAAGAACAGAACCCTGCGGCACACCACTAGTCACAGACCATCTTTTGGATTCTACTCCTGAATAAACTACTCTCTGATATCTCTCAACCACCCACCTATCCATCTCACCAACCCTATATCCATTCCCACATGTTGCAGTTTACGGATTAGAATTTCATGTGGTATCACTGTAAACCCATTAACCTTATCCAGTTCAGCTGTCACTGTCTTATAAAACTTGAGCAAGTTACTGAGGCATGATCTACCCTTCACAAAGCTATGCTGTCCCCCGTACAGTATCTCATTTTCATAAATCCATTGCTGTATTTTTCCCGACTACTTTCTCCAAGACCTTGACAATGACTCATGATATGCTGATCGATCAGTAATTTGCAACAGTAGTCCTGCAAGATTATGACATCTTCTTTATGCAGTGGAACTATTTTCTCTTCTTTCCACACCTTCGGGACTAAACCAGACCCGAGACTAAGATTAAACAACATGGTCAAAGGCACTGATAATTCTTTAGCCGCTTCATGTAAGACCTGTGCCAGTGAACCATCCAATCCCACATATGTATTCACATTAAGGTTCTGTAATAGACTATAACTATTCACCTCCACTTCATTCATCACAATTTCCATATAAACTAATGGTTCCTTCATTCTTTCAATGTCACCACCTGGATGATATACTCTTGCAAAGTGCTCACTCAGTAATTCCACTATATCAACTGATTCAGTGACCTCCTTACCATCGACATTCCTTAAAATCATTCTGCCATGTACAGTTTTTTTTTTGCTTGCAGCATATTTAAAGAACTGTTTGGGATTCTCTTTAGCTTGCATAGCTTGCATAGTTTCCTTTCATAATCCGCTTTTGCTTTTCTTACTACACTCGTTACCCTTCTGTCCTATGCTTTATACTGTTCGTGTACCTGCAGGTCACCTTTCTCTTTAAATTCCCTCCACAGTTGTTTCTTTTTTTGCAGCTCAAGCTTAATGGTGTTATTCATCCATTTAACCCCTACTTGTTTTACTATTCAGACCCTAGGTATATAATCAGCCATAACCTCCTGGGAGGAATCTTTATCTGGTCGATTTCAATCGATGGTGAGTTAGCCGATCTCATACGGAGGTAGCAGGGTTTTTTCTCCCGGAAACTCGGGTTTTTCATCCCGCATACATACAAATCGGCCCTTCAGAACACACGCAATTTACAGACAAAAATTACTAGTTGTGGTGGTGTTGGAGGTGGGCGGTAGATGGCGTTGATTCGTAGTAGAGGTAAGGTGTAGAGACAGTTGAAGATGTCCTCCCGCGATGAGTCTTCGGACTCCTTGGAGGTATCAAGAATAATAATAATTAAAATGCTATTTGACCACTTCCATGCTCTATCGACATCCAACCCTTGCAGTTTTATATGCCATGGCACCGAACCAAGCAATCTCCTAAGCTTGTCATTTCCACACCTTTAGCCACCTCCCAGGTCAAGATCTTATGATCACTCTCACCAATAGGTGGCAACATGGTCATATTCATTACAGTCAAATTCTCAGATGCTATTACCAGGTCAAGCACTCTCAAGCCCCTAGTATTTTCTATTACATGCTGTCTCAGATAATTATTTCTTAATAATTGAATAAAATCCAGTTACTTTCTCACATGTGTCCTCTCCTCCTTCCAATCAACGTTACCATAGTTGAAATATCCCATATTAATTACCCTCCTTCCACTCATTTCATCAATTTGTTTATGCATACTATTTCCACCATCTATTCCATCACCTGGTCTATAGCAGCACCCAACTGTATATTTTGTTCTGTTAGTCACAATCTCACACCAAATAGCCTCAAATGAGCTCTTTTCACTATTCTGCAATACAACTTCAATTCTCCTTGGCTGCAGTTCATCAGCTATCATCAATAAGACCCCTCCTCCCCATTTTATTCTCTCTGTCCCTCCTAAACACATTATAACCTACACATTCTATCCCGCTAACTATATCCTCTTCCGTCAGCCATGTTTCACTAATGGCAATAACCTGTGGCCAGGAAGAGCCAACCAAGGCCAAAAATTCTTCCTTCTTGTTCCTAATACTGCTGGCATTAATTTTACAAATCTGGTAATTTAATTCAGAAAAATATAAACATGTATGTGTGCAGTATAATTTTGTGTGGTCTATACATGAGTGATAGGCCAAAGAGCAACTTAAGTAGTCATTTGCTGCAAAAGTAACCATTTTAGAAAGGTTAATCAACTATAGCAAATATCATAAAAAATAATTTATTCACCTGTAACAAACAAGACAACTCCATCAAATTACATAACAATGTAATTTTAAAGCTCTAACACTTTTCATTATAACAAATAAATTATATTTGCTAAGAAATTATATTCTTATTTAATCCTTTATCCAAGTGTAAGAAAACAAAGTTTGTGTGTGAAGTATCTTCATAACTTGTCAACTTGCATATAGAGGCTGTTAACTTCACATTAATTGCACTCACTATCCCACAATGAAAAGCACATTTCCTTTTGGACATGCATATTGCTACACATTATGGGAAGAGTCACTTCCCAGACCAGTTTCAACCTGAGGTCACATCAGTGGGAGCCAGACCCAGAGCCAAGCTCTATATACAAGTAGTCTAGTCACATAGATATTTCACATGCAGACTTGGTATGTTTCCATTGGGTAAAGGATTAAACAAGAATATAATTTCTTAGCAAGTTTAATTTACTTTGTAACCAAGGCAGAAAATTTTCTACAACCATAACAAATAATGCTTTTGGTTCTGACAAGTTCAGTATTTAGTGCATCCATAGTCAGTTAATATTTCCACCTACAGGAATAACCTGTTATATGGATTACTTGATGGAGTGAATTTCATTTAGCTGCTGTTATGGTAAATTTGCTATAACTATTCATTACAGTGAAAGTTGACTTAATATATAATCCTATTTTTTAAATTCACTACTGCCTTGACTCTGCATCTCTTTAAAGGCAAACTTTTTTCAGATTTTCAGCATAGCATAATTTTAAAAAAATGTTTCTTCCCTCCTAAAAATCTAAATCTAGAACAGTTATTTTTGCTAATGATAAATCTTACCTCAATTACTCTGTTTTTTGGTGGTCGTCCTCTTTTTCTCTTGAAAATGCCATCCACTGAAGTAGCTAAAGAAATTGTAGCTAATTCTTGTGTGAAACTGAGCTTCCGGGAATATTCATGAATTTTATAATGATCTAATCTCCTGAAAGGATTATCACCATTTCCGATAATTTCTCTGCATCCCTCCTGAAATAAGAATAAAAATTAACAGCATTAATATCATTTATGCAAAAAAAAGTCTTAATTAATAATTTAATATGTGATGGTAAACAAAAATTACAGACAGAAATTATCAGCCTGGAAAATGATCCACTGAACTTGTCTTTAATAGTCAATAACAGATTATAGTAAATTACTATTTATTAAAGATTTGTTCAATTTCATAGGCTATACAATATAATATAAAACAAATAAGCCTACCCAGTTGCAGTGATAATGTTTCTCTTTTTTATAATAAGGACAATCCTGTGAACAGCCTTGCTCATGACTAGGTTCCACTGTTACGTAAAACGTGTCAGTCACTTGATTCTGTTGTTCATGTATGCTGCAAAAATTGATAAATTATATTAAAAACATATATTTATGTACAGAATAAAATGAATATAGTTTCATTTCATCATATATAAAAGATCCTATTTCATTATATATAAAAGATGAACTATTTTCATTTCATTACATTAAATGATTTAGATTAACACATTTAATACATTTGACAGGATATTACATGGAACTCTATTGTGTAAGTGGAGCAAATGGGAATGGATACAAAGCTGGTGACATGAATAAGCAGCTGGCTGATGCAGACAGACATCACAGAGTAGTATATGGTGGAGTAGAATGCAAGACAAGGCAAGTGATCAATAATGTGCTACAGAACTATATTTGGGCTGTTGCTATTTAAATAGTGGCTGCTAGACAGCAAGTGTTACACACTGATCATCATGTAGGCTGTGACAAGATAAGTAAATATTATATTTAATGTGTGGTGATAGTGTCTAATTTGCAAACTGAGTGTTAGTGTGAGATATCTGAGTGTGGAATGTGATATTTGGTTAAATTTCTAAAGCAGAATTACTTTAAATTCATTGTTTCTTGTTAGTGCTCTGAAACAATATGGCAGTTTCTGCATTTTATTTTATTTTATTTTTGTTCCCAATATGGCAGAAAGACAAGCAAAGTGAATGGCATGGATTTTTCAAAAATGTTACAGTGGCACGAATGTAGTATGTATTCATGGGAAGATGTTGTGAATGTTTATATGGAAAGGTTGAACCAGAGAAAGTAGTGCGTACAGATATGTGGGAGGTGCGATCTTCTGATGGACCACAAAGCTTCTTTAAATATAAGTAGGGAACATGGCATTATAACTGAAACAGTTGGTCAGGAAGAGTGTGGGAATGTTCAGTAAGTGTGTGGAAGTGATAGCAAGGAAAAGAGTTTGAATGATGCAATAATGATGTTAAAAAACAGAGTGCAGTTAATGGTGATACAGTGAGTGGGGTTGAAGACAAAAAGCTTGTGTGACTGACAATAAGATAGTGAGAGTGAATGATAGTGTAAAAATGATATAAGATTTGAAAGTTTCTAATTGAGTTGATGAAAGATTTGAGTTAGTGAAGATGAGGCAAGAGATGAAGCAGATACAGAGTGAAATGAAGAGAATTGTAGATATGTATGGAAGTGTTGTGTCGGGAAAATGTGATGAGTCATCCCCTTTCTTCGACCCAACATAGGGTTACCTCAGAAGGAGTGGATAAGGACAAACTTATGCCTCCAAACAGAAAATGTGCTCATTAATAACCCAAGAACATGTATACATTCAGATTTGTAAATTCCAATCAATGTTAGAGTAGCCCAATAAACTAAATAGAGAATGATTGTAAATTTATTAAAGTAGAAAATCATGTATAAATTCTAAAAGGATGTGTACAAGCTAATAATAGTTTTAGGCCATGTCAAAGGCAGTTTGTGGCCACGGTATCCAATCGGCAGCTGCTGTACATATGACGACACCACCGAGTGAGGGCGTTGTTTTGTAGTATATAGGTTTCGGCGGGGATTTGAATCGCTCTCTTTTCTTCTCGTTTCGTTGGTACCTGGTTTCCTGTGAGGAAGGCTGTATAGTTGTGAAAAGCTTGCTGCCATGCGTAGCGAGAGTCTTCCCTTGCTATGTGTGCTACGTGGAACAAAGCTGCAGCTATTATTATTATTATTATTATTATTATTATTTCGGGTGACTCCAGGAGTCCTTAGACTCATCGAGGGAGGCGCTAAACATCATGTCCACCCAACTATGCGATTACATTCTCACAGTATCTATCATACCTTGTCTTGAACTTGTTCACCGTCATAGCACCCACAACAGACTCTGGCAGCTTATTCCACTCATTTACCACTCTAAAAGTAAAGAACCCAGCTCTAACACCCCTGCTAACCACACTCTTGCCCAGCTTCCATAGGTGTCCCCTAGTTCTCCCACCACCAGTCCTGATCTCAAAAATATCCTCTGAATTAATCCTATAGAATCCCTTTAGCAATTTGAATGCTCAATCATATCTCCCCTCCTCCACCTATCAACTAGTTTCTGCAACCCACAAATCTTCAACCTGTTCTCATATGGTTCATTCTATAGACCTGTTATCATCTTAGTCACTCACCTCTGGATCCTCTCCACCTCCTCCCCATCAAGAAGGAACCGAGGTGACCAAATCTGGGCACAGTAGTCGAGATGAGGTCTTATCAAGGCTCGGTACAGAGGTACAATAACTTGCTTGTCTCTGCTCGTCAAGGTATTTTTCAACAACCAAGTGAGTTGATGAGCTGATTTAGCTACTTTTGCAGTGTGCCCCCTAAACTTCATCTCCCTATCCACCAACACTCCCAAGTTTCCTGGCCTCATCAATCTCTTGGAGTACAGTTCCACCAATGTGGTATACCGCTGCTAATCTTTTCACCCCAAAATGCATAACCTTACATTTTGTCACATTAAATTGACATCCATTCTCCTTAGCCCAGAACTCCAATCTATCTAAGTCATCCTGCAAGACTTTGACATCTTCTGCATTCACTATTGCCCTACCCAACTTTGCATCATCAGCGAACAAATGAATTGTTCCACTTAGATCCTTCCCTATATCGTTAATGAACAGATTAAACAGCAGTGGTCCAAGAACAGAACCTGCAGCACACCACTAGTCACAGGCCGTCTTTTGGACTCTACTCCTGAATAAACTACTCTTTGATATCTCTCCATCAACCAACCACCTATCCACCTCACCAACCCTATATCAATTCCCATATGTTGTAGTTTACGGATTAGTATTCCATGTGGTATCCTGTCAAACGCCTTTGCCAGGTCCAGCAGTATCACTGTAAACCCATTTCCCTTATCCAGTTCAGCCATCACCTTGTTATAAAACTTGAGCAAGTTACTGAAGCATGATCTACCCTTCACAAAGCCATGCTGTTCCCTGTACAGTATCTCATTTTCATCAATCCATTCCTGTATTTTTCCCTTGACTACTTTCTCTAAGACCTTGACAACGACTCCTGATATGCTGATCGGTCGGTAATTTGCAACCGTAGTCTTGGATCCTCCTTTATGCAGTGAAACTATTTTCTCCTCTTTCCACACCTTCGGGACTAAGCCAGACCTGAGACTCAGATTAAACAACATGGTGAAGGGCACTGATAATTCTTTAGCCACTTCACGCAAGACCCGTGCCGGTATACCATCCAATCCCACAGATGTGTTCACATTAAGGTTCTGTAATAGACTAGTCACCTCCACTTCATTCATCACTATTCCCGTATAAACTAATGGTTCCTTCATTTTTTCAATGTCACCACCTGGATGATATGCTTTTGCAAAGTGCGCGCTCAGTAACTCCACTATATCGACTGATTCAGTGACCTCCTTACCATCGTCATTCCTTAAAATCATTTTACCATGTACAGTTTTTTTCTTACTTGCAGCATATTGAAAGAACTGTTTTGGATTCTCTTTTGCTTGCAAAGCTAGTTTCCTTTCATAATCTGCTTTTGCTTTTTTTTACCACACTCGTTACCTTTCTGGCCTGCACTTTATACCGTTCGTGTGCCTGCAGGTCACCCCTTTCTTTAAATTCCCTCCACAGTTGTTTCTTTTTTTGCAGCTCAAGCTTAATGGTGTTATTCATCCATTTAACCCCTACTTGTTTTACTATTCGGACCCTAGGTATACAATCAGCCATTACCTCCTGTAAATGCTCCTTGACCACTTCCCATGCTCTATCGACGTCCAGCCCTTGCAGTTGTACATGCCATGGCACTGATCCAAGCAATCTCCTAAGCTTGTCATACTTGCCAGCACGGATATTCCACATATACCCTGTCTTAAGCGAAATTTCTACACCTTTAGCCACCTCCCAGGTCAAGACCTTATGATCACTCTCACCAATAGGTGGCAACATGGTCATATTCATTACAGTCAAATTCTCAGATGCTATTACCAGGTCAAGCACTCTCACACCCCTAGTATTTTCAATTACATGCTGTCTCAGATAGTTATCCCTTAATAATTGAATAAAATCCTTTTCCTTCCTCACATGTGTCCTCTCCTCCTTCCAATCAATGTTACCATAGTTGAAATCCCCCATAATAATTACCCTCCTTCCACTCATTTCATCAATTTCCCTATGCATACTATCTCCACCATCTATTCCATCACCTGGTCTATAGCAGCACCCAACTGTATATTTTATTCTGCCAGTCTCAATCTCACACCAAATAGCCTCAAATGAGCTCCTTTCACTATCCTGCGATACAAGTTCAATTCTCCTTGGCTGCAGTTCATCAGCTATCATCAATAATACCCCTCCCCCCATTTTATTCTCTCTGTCCCTCCTAAACATACTATAACCTACACATTCTATCCCACTAACTATATCTTCTTCCGTCAGCCATGTTTCACTAATGCCAATAACCTGTGGCCAGGAAGAGCCAATCAAGGCCAAAAATTCTTCCTTCTTGTTCCTAATACTCCTGGCATTAGTATACGTGAAATGCAGTGATCCTTTAGTCCCACCCCTATATTGATACGTTATTCTAAATGACCCATTCCCATTTTTTGTCCTTAGTGCTGGCTCGGGTACATTATATACATTCTTACACTCATCTGTCTCACTGATGTCTGCATATCCATTCCCCCCCTCCTTGGTAGTTCTAGTTTCCCTGGTTTTGCACATCCATTTTCACTTCATTCAGCAACACTCTTTCCAGTCTCCGCACACCAAGTCCATTCAAATGCAGGCCATCCATCTTGTATAAGTCCTTTCGCCCTTCAAACTCTTTCCACACGTCCATGAATTCCACACCACACCGTCTGCATAATCTACGCATAATGTCATTTGCAATTATGGCCCTCCTCCTAAACTCCTCTCTGTCATACCGCGGCAACAGACTAACCATTCTAACTCTGTCACTCTTTTCTTTCGCTACCTTTAACAATACTTTCAATCCTCTCTCATAAAAAATTTATCACCTTTCAATTCATTCGTACCCGCCACAATTATTAATTCTTTCACCCTCTGTTTTTGCAATGCGTCTAGATTCCTAAGAAGAAAGGGCCACTGATGAGTTAACGTCAGTGTATTAAATCAGTGTAAGAGTGTTTCGTTTCGTGTGGAACAAAGGAATAGTGAAGCCGCCATTAAAGAAAGTACAGTAAGGAGATCCGAATATCCAGATAAAGCAAGAACGGTAAGCAGAAATCTTTTCATATTAATATCGGAGTAACCATGGAGTAAGGAGAACTGATCTTTAAGAACAAAGCCCATTTCCGTGAAGTGTTACAAGAA
Organism: Typopeltis vanoorti; assembly: GCF_054136105.1. Taxonomy (NCBI): domain Eukaryota; kingdom Metazoa; phylum Arthropoda; class Arachnida; order Uropygi; family Thelyphonidae; genus Typopeltis; species Typopeltis vanoorti. Next base: position 119,857,296 of record NC_143552.1, read on the forward strand.
CTGTCTGCATTTTGGACATTTTGTCTATATCTAAGGAAAAGGAATCTTAGGCTTGAGCCGAGTAGGAAACCGAGGCTACGAACTGTTTGTGTCTAAAGGACAATAATGTTATACTGTTAAAACCTAATTGAATGCTAACTAAAATTTTGGGGGAGGATTGAGTCTAAGATATAAGACAGAGCATTGCCTCAAGAAATCTATGTCAGAGTTATAGAATTGACTTGTATATATATGTAATTTGCATGTGTGATAGTAAATAGGTAATTTAGTATAAGTTGTCAGAGTCTGAGGATAGTTATATATAGAAGTGAAGGATTTGTGTTAAAATAAGGGATTACAGTGTAGAAATTTTGGAATGTGTTAAATTAAGAAAAGGGAGGGAACCCAGACTCTATTTTGATTAAAGGTTTAACTAACATGTATCTTTATGTTTTGTGGTAAAATAAACGTATTTCTTTATGTGTAAATCAAATGAGTTTGTCATATTTTCTGTGGATTGAATTACCGTTTGGAAAATTACGAACCATGTATAAAAGGGGAATCCACTAGTAATTCAAGAAACGGGACCACGACTGCATACTTCATGATCCCTGTATTTTCTTTCTGAATAATCTTGGATAGTGTATCAGAATTAGTTGCCGGCTGGCACAGTCATTAATTAATATAAATTTGTCGGCAAACAGATTAACTGATAATAACTAAATAAAGAATAAGAGATAAGCACAAAGACGAAGAATGCACAAAAGCCATAAGATATAACAGAAGAGTGAAGAAGACAGAAACAAATGACATTGGCATGAAAAAAAGCAACAAAAGGCTCACGAATGGCACTGTATGAGATTTGATTATTAGAGGTGTGGTAAATGAGAAAATGCATACCTCGAAGGTAAAAATAATAGAGTGGTTGAGGTGTTGGATATGAGAAGTAAGTGAGCAAGAGTTGGTAGTAGGAACAAATGATTTGACTGGGAACAAAGAGAATGTAAGACTCAATATCAGGAGGTTGTTGAGAAGGATAAAAGATAACAGTGTGATAGGAAAGGTAGTCAGTGTGTTGCCTACATATGACAGTGATGAGATGAGGTGGGTTAGCAGAAATGTGTTAAGAGAAAGGAGTGTAGTTTGTTAATGTGTGGAATCACTTTGAAGGACAAATTGAACTGTACATTTGAATGGTTTTAGTGAGTCATTTGGAGAGAATGCTGCTGGAAGGAAGAGTAATGCGTGCAGAGAATGAATCTAAGCAAGTAAAAAACAATGTAAAAGAGTGGAAGAGTAAGGAAGGAGAATTGAAGTGGTGCTTATGAACAGAGAAGTGAGTAACATGAGTGTAGAGAATGGGAGAGCACGTGTGCAAGACAAACAGAGAGATTCAGGGTAGACAAGGGAACAAAGCGGGAGAAAGGGAAGTGAAAGTGTGTGTAGACAAGAAGGGAATAGGATTACCTGAAATTGTGAGCTACACAGGGACCAGTACTGGTCCCTGTGTAGCTCACAAACTTGATATGGCTTATGATACAGTCTGGAAAATCTTACAGAAAATGCTCCACTTCTATCCGTATAAGTTCAGTCGTGTGCAAGCACCAAGTATCGCAGATTATGATAAGTGCATGACCTTCGCACTAACGTTTCTTGCCCGAATGGAGGTCGACAATGACTGGCCTTGGAGAATACTGTGGGGGTGATGAGGCTCAATTTTATCTGAATGGGTCGGTCAACACTCACAACTGCAGAATTTGAACATCTGAACATCCCCAAGAGATCCAGCAAGTACCACTGCATTCCCCAAAGTAACCATGCGGTGTGGCTTAACAGCCGATTTCATAATAGGACCATACTTTTTTTGAGCATATTACCCCTACAGGTCCTGTAACCTGCTCCATTACTGAAGAGATTTATTGATGAATGCTGGAAAATTTTGTCATTGTCTTTCCTGCATTGCAGCAAAGACAATGTTTGGACTCCATAATTTTTATGCAGAATGGAGCATGGCCACAGCACAAAAGGCACTGTACTGAATGTTCTGTACAGTGCGTAAGCCAGCATTTAAGTAATGAGAGGGTTATCAGTCAGTTCTTTCCGATGGCATGGCCGCCTCGATCCCCGGACATCGCTCCATCTGACTTTTGGCTGTGAGGGTATTTGAAATCTGTTGTCTATGTTGGTGGCATTCCCAACTTGCATGCCTTGAAAGAGAACATAAAATGGGCTGTTATGAACATCCAATCCGACTCTTTATGTCTGCTGTAGAGCATGTCACACATCGGATGCAATTTGTTGTACACAAGAAAGGTCAACACATTGAAAATCGTGTATGTGATCCAGGGGACCCTGATTCTGATGAATAAAACATTATTTATTGTCAGTTCAATCACTACATTAATTTCTGTGTCTCTCACAAGTTGTTATTTTAGTTTAATTATTATTATTATTATTATCATTGTAAAGTGCCACATATCCAGCTGGAATGAGTGATGCAGCTGTCGCTTACACCGGCGAAATGTTATTATTCCATTTTATCTGCCTTTAATGTAATTATCCGATTGTTTTTGGCATTTTACCAAAGATTTAGTACCGAAAGTCGCCAATAGGGGGAATTTTGGCACTGGCGCCAAAATTCCCGCTATTGGCGACTTTTGGTACTAAATCTTTTTTTTTGTGTGGAAATCATCTCCCCATGCCTTCAAAAGTCTCAATATAAAATTTGGTCTCATTCTGTTTATTGGTTTTAGCTACAGATGCCTCCAAAGAGGGAAAGTTATTTTATAGCCATATATTACACAGACTGCTCATACCTTATTCATTGACATAATAAAAGTAGTTGTTTTTTTTGTCTCTGCAGTATAGTGGCTGTTGGGGAGGGTGCGTGTTGTTTATCGCTGAAAGCGTGTTACTATCGCCCGACGTGTATTTAAGCTGTTTTTTCATGTGCAAGGTTATATGCGAAACCTTTTAATTTCTTTTTTCGAAAAGTAAAATCAGGGGTGCAAGTTATATTCGAGTAAGTATGGTATTTCAACTATGGATAAGTACATTGGTACCTTCTTTAAACGGAAAAATAGCTCGTATGACAGTGATAGTACAAAATGAGTTTGTAATGACATTTTGTGTGTAGTTTCTGAAGAGAAAGAGGTCTGTAATGAATCCACATAAACGATAATATTAATATGCTGAATGAAAGAAAAGATTTGCTGACTTGTTGGACACTCGACCAGTGGATTGCATTTCAAAGGTAAATACAATTGTTACTTTGTAGGAACATTTTTCTGTTTTGTGACTTTTCTTCCTTTACAGTAATTATGCCTACATTACTGTGTTGTTATTCAACAACTGTTTATAGTTTTGATTGTGTACATAAAGTCAATATCAGCAGTCGCTTGATTACGAACGTGTGATGAAAGGGATGGGGAGGTTTGGAGCTTCCCTGGATAGCATTCAAAGGTAAATACAATTAGTTATTTGTATAGGGCCCTGGAACTTATTTGTTTAGAATTTAACCACTGCTGCTAAATGAAGCAAGAAGTGACAGAACAGTAATGATAGAAAATATTCAAGATTAGAGATAAATAGTTGTTTAAAGTTTTTCACTTGGTTATATTATAAATTAAAGATGCCAAGAAATTATATACTTAGTTTAATCCACTATTCAAGTGTAAGCAAACAAAGTTTGCACCTGAAGTATCTTTCAGGACCGGGGTAACTTGTGGCAAAGGTGGTATAGTCCGACCACAGAAGGGAGAGCTCTCGTTGGCAGACTACCAAGAAGAGTTAATTCATGTTGAAGGGGAAAAAAAAATAAGGTGATGAACGAATTGGTCAACAACACGCGAAATCACCTGTTTTATAGGTAAAATTTTCCAACTGTTATACAAGCAAAATAGTTACCACTTTAAAAACTAAAAGATCATAAAAGAGAAGTTAATTTTCTGACGTGTAATAATAAACAACTCATCCCACAATACGGATTGATTATCCTATTATCGGAATTGATTCTCCTTCTGTTGACATGTGCAGAAGTGTCGAAGGGTCTCGTATCTGTGAGAGTACTATATAATTTCTCATCACTTGCCTCAGTATCCCATAATGCAAAGTGCATCTCCTTGCGGACATGTATAATGCTATGCATTGACTCTTCCCTTAATGAATAGCATTATACATGTCTGCAAGGAGATGTTCTTTGCATTATGGGATACTAAGGCAAGTGATGAGAAGTTATACCACCTTTGCCACGAGTTACCCCAGTCCTGAAAGATACTTCAGGTGCAAACTTTATTATAATAATAATAATAATAATAATAATAATAATAATAATAATACTTCAGGTGCAAACTTTATTATTATTATTATTATTCAGGCCTCCAAGGAGTCAAAAGACTCATCGAGGGAGGTCCTTCCTAAGACATAAAGTCTGTCAAGACTCACCGAGGGGAGGTCCCCCCCTGAGAAACACAAAGTCTATCATACCACTCTTTAAACTCACTGACCGTTCTCGCTCCCACCACTCCATCAGGCAATGCATTCCACGGCTCAACCACCCTCCACACAAAGAAACCACTCCTTACCCTCTTGCTCACAGTTTCCTTTCGTAACTTCCAGGGATGGCCTCTTGTCATCATTCCTTCCCGCTGTTCAACCAAGCGAAAGAACTCCCCAGTGTCAACCCTTAACAGTTTAAACCACCTCTCAACAGTTTAAAAGTCTCAATCATATCACCTCTCCTTCTTCTATCCACCAAACTCTGCAGTCCACATTCTCTCAGCCAATCCTCATAACTATCCTTGTACAGTTCTGAAACCATCTTTGTCATCCATCTTTGTATCCTTTCCACAGTTAATTTATCCCCTTCAAATCCTGGGGACCAAATCTGAGAACAATAGTCCAAGTGTGGTCTGATCAGAGACTTATACAACGGAATGATAACCCTCTTATCTCTGCAGGTCAGAGATAAGAGGGTTATCTCTGACCTGCAGAGATAACCTGCAGGTGCATATTCTATGGGAGGATGCTGCATACTCTATGGGAGGAGTTATACTGGAAGAAGTAGGGGAGACAAGAGATCTGGGGTTGATGATTGATAGAAACCTGAATTTTAGGGCATATTGCAAAGGTGGTGAAGGTAACACAGACGATTGCTGCTATTATGAGAAGGAATCCTCTGTGTTACCTTCACCACCTTTGCAATATGCCCTAAAATTCAGGTTTCTATCAATCATCAACCCCAGATCTCTTGTCTCCCCTACTTCCTCCAGTATAACTCCTCCCATAGAGTATGCAGCATCCCATCGATGTTTCCCAAACCTCAAGACCTTACATTTTGCTGCATTAAACTGATACCCCCATTCATTTGCCCATGTATCTAGCTTATTTAAATCCTCTTGCAGGGCTACCACATCTGCACTATTACTAATAATAATTCCCAGCTTCGCATCATCCGCAAACAACTGAATATCCCCCTGCAATCCACTGGCTATGTCATTGATATAAAGGTTAAACAATATAGGTCCTAGTACTGAGCCCTGTGGGATCCCACTTGTAACCCTCTGCCTCCTGGAAACTGCTCCACCATACACAACTCTCTGATACCTATCAGACAGCCAATCCTGAATCCAGTTGACCAATCTGACATCCAGACCCATGTGCTGCAACTTAAATATCAGCTTATCATGTGGCACCCTGTCAAATGCCTTCGCCAAGTCTAAGAAAATTGCAGTATATGCCTTTCCCTCATCTAATGTTCTTGTAACTGTTCTTGTAACTTTGTTTGCTTACAGTTGGATAATGGATTAAACCAAGTATATAATTTCTTGGTATCTTTAATTTAGAAAATACTTCCTGTTGAAAAATTATTTTTCAAGAGGAATGCAATCAGGGTTACATATCAACACACTTGAGATAGAAAAAGTCATCAAAAACATGAAATGTGGAAAATGGCAGGCAAATAAATGAAATTCAACCAGAAATGCTTAAGTATGGAGGTATCAAAGTTCTACATGGCTATAGTGCCCAATTCTTGTTGTGAATTCCATATGACTAGCGTAGAGCTCATAATACCCATCTATAAAAAAAAAAAAAGAAAACTAAAATGAAATACGAATCTTAATAAGCTAAAAATAAGAACCTTACAGAGAATTTCCTTAATGAGTGTTCCAGGTAAGATTTATATAAAAATACTCGAGAAGAGGGTAAGAAAATTGTGGAAGAAAAACTTGGAGAAGAACAATCTGGATTCAGGCTAAATAAATTTGTCAGGATCAGAAATTTTCACTTTAAGATAAACAGTCAAGACTTCATGGGAATATAACAAGGATCCATTGTATATTTAGGTGCTGATTGAAGCTACTGTTAAAGTTTAATGGAATAAAAATCAAAATAAAAGAATTAAACACAGCTTTAAGGATTCATCTGGAATACAATATCATAATTCTAAAATTGCATACAAACAACCCAATTTTTTGGGTTGTTTGTATGCAATTTTAAACCCTGAATTCCTTACACAGAATTGACTGGAAAAGCACTAGCTGTCTACATCACTAAAACATGGTATGAACGAAAATTCAAGGAAGCATGTGAGATTATTATCAACCAACCAATCTGAACAATAATGATGGTCTAAAAATCCCAAATCAATCTTGGAGAAGAACAATGCAATCAGGGTTACATATCAACACACTTGAGATAGAAAAAGTCATCAAAAACATGAAATGTGGAAAATGGCAGGCAAATAAATGAAATTCAACCAGAAATGCTTAAGTATGGAGGTATCAAAGTTCTACATGGCTATAGTGCCCAATTCTTGTTGTGAATTCCATATGACTAGCGTAGAGCTCATAATACCCATCTATAAAAAAAAAAAAAGAAAACTAAAATGAAATACGAATCTTAATAAGCTAAAAATAAGAACCTTACAGAGAATTTCCTTAATGAGTGTTCCAGGTAAGATTTATATAAAAATACTCGAGAAGAGGGTAAGAAAATTGTGGAAGAAAAACTTGGAGAAGAACAATCTGGATTCAGGCTAAATAAATTTGTCAGGATCAGAAATTTTCACTTTAAGATAAACAGTCAAGACTTCATGGGAATATAACAAGGATCCATTGTATATTTAGGTGCTGATTGAAGCTACTGTTAAAGTTTAATGGAATAAAAATCAAAATAAAAGAATTAAACACAGCTTTAAGGATTCATCTGGAATACAATATCATAATTCTAAAATTGCATACAAACAACCCAATTTTTTGGGTTGTTTGTATGCAATTTTAAACCCTGAATTCCTTACACAGAATTGACTGGAAAAGCACTAGCTGTCTACATCACTAAAACATGGTATGAACGAAAATTCAAGGAAGCATGTGAGATTATTATCAACCAACCAATCTGAACAATAATGATGGTCTAAAAATCCCAAACATATGGAAGGTATATATTCGACCCACGGAACGTTCCTCACTAAGAACAACTATAAACAGGACTGTAAAAAATCCAGTATCTTAAAAGCAAAAATAAGAATTGTAATACTAAAAATAGGACATCACTGTTTCTGAAAGAAAACCATCTGAAAGAATGTTTATTCCTGTCATCGTAAATAGAATTTAGCTTGATGTAATTTTTTTTTTTTCACTAGAGGTCATGCCAGTAGAATAACATGTGATCAAATCATTGTTTCTTTAGCTTACAGTTAATAATGTAACTCAGCTTGTCTTGTATATTGATGTATGCTCCAAATGATGATCTTGATGTGAAGATCGAAACATCGGGATGAAGATCGAAATCGTGTTTTTTTAACAGGGTTGTAAATTCCATAAACTTTTAAAATGATTTTATAAAATTATGTAAAGAAATTTTTCAGTACATGATAAACAGTGAGAGAACTAGGGATAATTCATGGAGGTTGTGTAAGAGTGTCGTTAGTAAGGGTGTGTGGACTAGTTTTTTGTTTGGAGAGTGGCAAATGAGTGGAATTAATTGCCAGAATTTGCCAGAATTAGTTGTGAGTGTTCTGACAGTGAATGAGTTTAAGGGGGAGGTATGATAGGTTTTTTGTATGTATAAAAGTTAGTGTGGGTCTCCCAAGATGAACCTCTGGACTCCATGGAGATACTATGTCATAATAATAATGATAATAAAATATTTAATATAGGGATGTCTAATATTCTGGCCACTGACCGTAAAATGATCATGAAATATTCTAAACTGGGAGGATATAACCATTTATGTAAATATACACAAATATTAGGCAGAAAAATGCTATACTCTATAAGGCTTCAATATAACATTATCATTATAAGAACTTACCAAGCATGTTCGCGAACCGCCAGAAAATTATTTCCCTTAAAAATTCGGGTACAGTTGTCAGTTGTACAATGGAAGTGTTCTTTATACATAAATTCACAATCAGGCTTGCAAAGTTCTGCAGCACCACATCTGTTAATGAAATATAATTTTTTTGAGTGAAATTATATATGAAAAAGTTACACTGATTCATATCATGCAAAGAGATTTGAATATACTTTCTCTGATGAAAAAAATGGCTTGAAATATTTTAGTTATATACAAATATACACATGAACTCTTCATAATGGCTACCAACAGTTTACCTCAACAGAGAGAGATAAAGAAAGAGAGAATGTTATGTTACTTTCTGGTGTATGCCTATTAGTAATGTCATAAGCATGTTACATGCTTATGACATTGCATCTTGATACAGGTAACCCTCGTATAATGGGGATGTTAGGTTCCATAGAAATAGCGCGTTATATAAATCGTGTTATGCAAGACTCAGATCACATAGAAAAAGTAGGGTTATGTTCTGAAATCTTTTTTTTTTATAAATTATGTAAACAACAATGACATATCCAACAAAAATATATTTTTATTTAATTCAAGTAATTCATATAAGTTAAGAAAACATAAACTATGAAACAAATACATAGTGTAAAATTATAAAAATTATAAATTGTACGTAAACTTCATTGCACATAATACATAAATATTTTAGGCAAAATAAAATAAAGTGCATATTTTAATCGTCATCACTGTCTTCAAAAATAACATTTTGTAGATGTTCTTTATTTATGAGTGGCCAGACATAGTCATCACTTGAACTCTCTTGGACATTTGTATAATTCTCATTGCATACTTTGGCGTTTAGTTATCAAGAAGTCAGTAATAAGATCTTGCTTACCACTATGCCGTAATAAGTTCATAATATGGAGCTAAACAAATATCTAATTGTCTCATGAATTTTCCAGAGCGCTCCATTGAGGGATCATTATCCGTAAAATAACTTCCTAACTTTCTTGACAAGTCCAGTTCTGGTAATTTCTTTAAACTGAATTATTTAACGGATTCATCGCAATGACAATCTTCGGCAGAACTTTCCCATCTATTAATTGTACTAGTTCCTCCTCATTTAAAAATGTTTCCTCATCAATTAATTCACTAATTTCGTTTTTAACCATATCGAAAAAGCCCTTTCCGCCAAAAACGTGTGTGACGTTTATTATACAACTTAGCTCTTCATCCACTGGATACAAAATTTTGTTCCAGAACGGCTTCAGGCCATATTTTTTTCCAGCAAGCATTCAGTGTAGAGGGCTGTAATTCCTTAATGGACAGAGAAATAATTTTCACACAATTCAATATTGAAAACTATTTCCACACTTGAGGCAGTGTCATGTTTGGATTAGATTCCATTTTTTTCAAAATTAATTGGAATGTTCGATGAATATAACATGACTTAAATGTTGATACTATTCCTGGGACGAGTGGTTGAGTAAGCGAAGCAGGGCTGGTTTTATCATTAGGTGAATCTAGGCAATCGCCTAGGGGCGCTAATACTTCGGGGCACCAGATTTTGCTACAGTTCGGAGAAATATTACAACCTTCAAAAACAATTAGTAAAACCTTGATTAATAATAAAAAATTGAAATGAGTCAAGCCGTCCTGGTGCTTGCTTACAAAAACTTACACTCGCCCTACAATGGCTGAGGAATGACTCACTGGTCTAGCAATAATATCTATAGAGCATGAAATTGCATCTACAATCAATATAGATGAATTAATCCAAAACTTTGCCGAAGCAAAAGTCTGAAAGATTAATTTTTCATAATTTTTGTATTTAAGATGTAAGATATTAGGAATAATCATATATGTATACAAATGTATTGGTTTTGATTAATAAATTTTTTTTAATGTTCATAACGATATTAATTTTATAAATATTCACATGTGTAGGTGTATGTGTGCTTGTGTGAGTATGACAAAAAATATATAGAGAGAGAGACAATGTATAAGGGGTGCCTAAATTTTCTTTGCCTAGGGGCATCAGATACTCTCGGACCGACCCTGAAATGAAGTAGTATTAGGCGGCAAAAAAGTTATTTTAATATCCAGATCTCTTAAATTTGTTGGGTGGTCTGGTGCGTTATCTAAAATTAGTAGAATTTTGAAGTCAATGTTCTTTTTCTTTGTGTAACTTTCTACATCGGGTACAAAACACTTGAAAAACCAATTTTCAAGCACGCTGGCTGTAACCCATGCCTTTTTGTCGGCCCGCCAATAAACAGGTAGGGTGGACTTGTTGAGCCATTTCATAGGAAAATTTTAATTTTCTCTTTGAGAGAAATAATGAGATTACCACACTTATGATTTTTAATGTGCTTTCCTGGCAGAAAATGAAGACAATTTTTAACAATAAACACTTTATACAATAAACAATTGACATACATGCGTGCTAAGAGATATTTCCCCTAATATAAATTCGCTACTTATAACTACATGTGCACATCGCACATGTAGTTATAAGGGCAGATGCAAATTTAACGAAAATAAAATTTGATTTTCAAGTCACGTGATGAAAAATATATGAAAAGATAAAGGGTTACTACAACTTGTAGACTGCGTTATATCGAAACCACATTGTATAAGTACTGCGTTATACAAGGGTTACCTGTACATGATTTCATACATCACATTTTCCTAAAGTATCATTTCAATAAAATAAATAATTTATGATATAATTCGTATTCCATGAATTCGTGCATAAATAGTGCATTTATGGCACACTGACTTATGTACTCTAAACATAATTTAGCTTGCCTAATTATGTTACTACAAATGGTCTGATTGTAACCAAAATTAGAGACATTTTGATAAAATTTTTAAAATAGGGATCATAAATATGAAATTTCATTAAATTCCATCTAGCCAGTGGGAGTTATTAATATCTGTTTAAATCATTTTGCCAAATTTTAGCAAAATCAAACAGAACCATATGGACATTTTCTTGTGTACATCCTAAAACTCAAATTTTATTCAAATCCATCCAGGTAGAGCAGACTTATTACAATATACAATTTTGACACATTTGCTCCTTTGTGTTCCTACAATGACCTGACTGAAACAAAAATTGTGATAGTTTAACAAATTTTTGTTAGGATTACACATACTAAATTTTAATAAAACCTCTCTGGTCAAAGCTCTGAATCATTCTGGTATGTGGGGTGCAAAAGTTGATGCAAAAAAAAATTTTTTTTTAGCATATGGGTAGGAGAGGAGATAACAAGGGATTGCCCTTAAAAGTGGTTAAAAAGGATGTGATGGAGAATAGTGAATGAGTGGACTGAATTGTCAAAGGTAGTTATGTATGTACCATCAGTAAATAAGTTTAATAAGAGGTATGATACACTTTGTGTGAATAACAGTTAGTGTGGGCCTCTCACTGTAAGTCTTAGGATTCCATGGAGATGCTCAAATAATAATAATAAAAAGAAATTCCAACTCATTTTCAGATTAACAAATAAAAAAATTCATTAAAAAATCATAAAAAAAGCATTTAGGCATTTCATGGTACCTAACTAGGACTGATTTTAGTCTTCTCCCATGTATGTTTTTTATTAGCACCAAGGCATTAGTGTTGAAAATAGAATATTGACAGGCTGAGATAATGTAACTACATTAAATCAGCCTATTTATAACAACCATGTAAATCTCAGTTCTAATTCAAGAAAGATCTCACTTCACTCTCTTACTTTGATAATATTCAGATCTCTAGTCAGATCAGATTTCTTTAACTGGTCTGACTTCCATCTTTAGCTTTTCCCAGAACAAGCACATTACATCTCCTCAGCCTTAAAAAAAAAATTAAAAAAAAAAAAAAAACACTTGACGTCCTCTTCTGTTGAAGAAATTACAGTATACAACTCCTAACATGATATAAATCCCAAATAATATGATCCAACATTAAAATAATGTTCTCACAATTTGAGATGATATACCAAAAAAAAAACTAAAAATGCTTAATTCTATCACTAGAGAACAAACAATCTGCTTAATAGAAGACCCTCCCCCACCAAATCTCTCTTTCTCTCTCACATACACAGACTCCCTCTAATCACTTTCTCATAGATGATATATTATTTTTTTTCTAAAAGTAATTTATTTTCATGGATGCATCACCACTGAACTGGTCATCATCGATTTTCTTCTTAACACAACATGTAAAAACATAGCTTCTCATCTTCCTCTTTCATTCCATCTGTCTCTGTCATTTGAAACAACCTTCTTCACAGCATTTTCCCAAAGTATTACAACTTCTCCAAAGGAAATAACTGTAAATCAATTCCTATCCAGAAGGTTAAAAAAATTATAAGGACCTTCAACCAAAAGTAAATTAGCCACTTTATATGGAGATGACAGGATTTTCCCACCTATGTGTGTTCAGGAGGAAAACTGGCAGCTGTTAGTGCATCGATGTGATCAGTTGCAGATATGACTGGACTGGAGTACTAGTTGAGCACTAAGTTTCTCATAGGTGACAGGATATCATATGATTTACTGTTATATACATTCTCAAAAGAATTCTGAAATTTTATAAATCACACATTAAAAATATGAAAAAGCATAACTGGAATAAAAATTAACAAACCTGGTAAGATATTTTTTCCAGAGATCTTCAGATTTACTCTTCATCAGATCAGTAGTGAGATCCATGATGTGAGGCTTTTCTTCATTCACCGAACCCATTTCATGTGGCATATAACCAAGGTTTAAATTCATTGCTGGTGGATTTGCAAAATTTACTCCTGTTAGCATTGAAGCAAATCGGGCAAATGGTTGCGGTAAACTATCAGCAATAGTTGGATTAGTGGTATCAGGAAACATTGCTCCTTCAGTACTAGAAGCAACATCACACATTGCTCCACCTCCAAAGGACTGTCCATTTTGTCTTTCAATTATGTGAGTACCTCCAAGATGAGGTACTACTGAAAATGGATTCATCCCTGAACTTGGACTGGAAGATGAATCACCAGATGACAGCTGAGAGAGAAATGGGATAATAAGATTACACTATGTACACAAAGATGTATAACAGAAATTTACATTATAAAATGAAATCTTTAAATCAAACTATTTTTGATAGGTAATACTACCTCACTTATACTAATGGGAAAGTATATTAGCACTTCCGTAGCGCAACTGGAAAAAAATGACGGTACATTGCATCCTTCGATTGGAATAGGCCTAAGTTCGATTCTCGTCGCGATGGGAGGAATCTTTATCTGGACGATTTTCAATCGAAGGCGAGTTAGCTAATCTCATACGGAGGTAGCAGGGTTTTTTCCCCGGAAACTCAGGTTTTTCATCCCGCATACAGACAAATCGGCCCTTCAGAACACACGCAATTTACAGACAAAAAATACTAGTTGTGGTGGTGGAAGTGGGCGGTAGATGGGATAATTGAGATAATTCATAGTAGAGGTTCGGTGTAGTGGTTAAGACAGTTGTAGGTGTCCTCCCATGATGAGTCTTCGGACTCCTTGGAGGTGTCAGGAATAAAATAAATAAATAAATAAATAATATGCCTAATGATAGCAGAGGAAAGGAATCTGACTAAGTTGATCATTTAAAAGGATGGAATGGCTTCAAAGTAGAGGGTTTGAGGCTGTTAGTATAAGACAGAGGTAGACAGAAGGAAATACAGATGGTGTTATTATACAGATGGGGGAAGGTTGCAGAGAATATGAGTAATTTCATTTTCCTTTGTTATGTGCTATCTAAGTGTATGTCTCTTACACTTTCAGTCTATAACACACTACCAAATATATTTCTAACATTAAACAGCCTCAAATCCACATGATAAGCTGATATTTAAGTTGCAGCACATGGGTCTGGATGTCAGATTGGTCAACTGGATTCAGGATTGGCTGTCTGATAGGTATCAGAGAGTTGTGTATGGTGGAGCTGTTTCCAGGAGGCAGAGGGTTACAAGTGGGGTCCCACAGGGCTCAGTACTAGGACCTATATTGTTTAACCTTTATATCAATGACATAGCCAGTGGATTGCAGGGGGATATTCAGTTGTTTGCGGATGATGCGAAGCTTGGAAGGATTATTAGTAATAGTGCAGATGTGGTAGCCCTGCAAGAGGATTTAAATAAGCTAGATAGATGGGCAAATGAATGGGGGTGTCAATTTAATGCAGCAAAATGTAAGGTCTTGAGGTTTGGGAAACATCGATGGGATGCTGCATACTCTATGGGAGGAGTTATACTGGAGGAAGTAGGGGAGACAAGAGATCTGGGGTTGATGATTGATAGAAACCTGAAGTTTAGGGGACATATTGCAAAGGTGGTGAAGGTAACACAGAGGATTGCTGCTATTATGAGAAGGACACTGACCTGCAGAGATAAGAGGGTTATCATTCCGTTGTATAAGTCTCTGATCAGACCACACTTGGACTATTGTTCTCAGATTTGGTCCCCAGGATTTGAAGGGGATAAATTAACCGTGGAAAGGATACAAAGACGGATGACAAAGATGGTTTCAGGACTGTACAAGGATAGTTATGAGGATCGGCTGAGAGAATGTGGACTGCAGAGTTTGGTGGATAGAAGAAGGAGAGGTGATATGATTGAGACTTTTAAACTGTTGAGAGGTGGTTACAGGGTTGACACTGGGGAGTTCTTTCGCTTGGTTGATCAGCGGGAAGGAATGATGACAAGAGGCCATCCCTGGAAGTTACGAAAGGAAACTGTGAGCAAGAGGGTAAGGAGTGGTTTCTTTGTGTGGAGGGTGGTTGAGCCGTGGAATGCATTGCCTGATGGAGTGGTGGGAGCGAGAACGGTCAGTGGGTTTAAGGAGTGGTATGATAAACTTTGTGTTTCTCAGGGGGGGACTTCCCCTCGATGAGTCTTGACAGACTTTATGTCTTAGAAAGGACCTCCCTCGATGAGTCTTTTGACTCCTTGGAGGCCTGAATAATAATAATAATAATAATAATAATAAAATCCCTTGCTTTGAAGATAGAAGGACGGAGGCTGAAGTATGATTAGCAAAAACATAGCATTAAATAAGAGAGCAGATTCTGCAGCAAAGGGAATGACCTTTACTCAGAGTAAATGCCTTTTGATTATCAAAAGGGAAGAATAGGTGGTATTTTTTTCAGTCCTTACTTCTTAGAAGTCAGTAGAAAGTCAGTTTCCACCTTTCGCCATCACTAAAGTTGACTGCATTCCTAGAACACTGGATAAGAAGCAATATTTTCTAATTCTGAGTTAGTTGATTTGCACATATTCACATTTGTTCTATGATCGATTTTGTTAAGTTGCAGGATAAAATAATTATTATTATTATTATTATTCAGGCCTCCAAGGAGTCAAAAGACTCATCGAGGGAGGTCCTTTCTAAGACATAAAGTCTGTCAAGACTCATCGAGGGGAGGTCCCCCCCTGAGAAACACAAAGTTTATCATACCACTCCTTAAACCCACTGACCGTTCTCGCTCCCACCACTCCATCAGGCAATGCATTCCACGGCTCAACCACCCTCCACACAAAGAAACCACTCCTTACCCTCTTGCTCACAGTTTCCTTTCGTAACTTCCAGGGATGGCCTCTTGTCATCATTCCTTCCCGCTGATCAACCAAGCGAAAGAACTCCCCATTGTCAACCCTGTAACCACCTCTCAACAGTTTAAAAGTCTCAATCATATCACCTCTCCTTCTTCTATCCACCAAACTCTGCAGTCCACATTCTCTCAGCCGATCCTCATAACTATCCTTGTACAGTCCTGAAACCATCTTTGTCATCCGTCTTTGTATCCTTTCCACAGTTAATTTATCCCCTTCAAATCCTGGGGACCAAATCTGAGAACAATAGTCCAAGTGTGGTCTGATCAGAGACTTATACAACGGAATGATAACCCTCTTATCTCTGCAGGTCAGTGTCCTTCTCATAATAGCAGCAATCCTCTGTGTTACCTTCACCACCTTTGCAATATGTCCCCTAAACTTCAGGTTTCTATCAATCATCAACCCCAGATCTCTTGTCTCCCCTACTTCCTCCAGTATAACTCCTCCCATAGAGTATGCAGCATCCCATCGATGTTTCCCAAACCTCAAGATATTACATTTTGCTGCATTAAACTGATACCCCCATTCATTTGCCCATCTATCTAGCTTATTTAAATCCTCTTGCAGGGCTACCACATCTGCACTATTACTAATAATCCTTCCCAGCTTCGCATCATCCGCAAACAACTGAATATCCCCTGCAATCCACTGGCTATGTCATTGATATAAAGGTTAAACAATATAGGTCCTAGTACTGAGCCCTGTGGGACCCCACTTGTAACCCTCTGCCTCCTGGAAACTGCTCCACCATACACAACTCTCTGATACCTATCAGACAGCCAATCCTGAATCCAGTTGACCAATCTGACATCCAGACCCATGTGCTGCAACTTAAATATCAGTTTATCATGTGGCACCCTGTCAAATGCCTTTGCCAAGTCTAAGAAAATTGCAGTATATGCCTTTCCCTCATCTAATGCTCTTGTAACTTTATTATAAAAGGCTAGCATATTGCTAAAACAAGAGCATCCTTTCACAAATCCATGTTGATTCTCACAGATAACATTAACCTCATCTGCCCAATGCTGTACACGGTCCCTCACTACTTTCTCCAAGATCTTAACAACTACTGATGACACACAGACTGGCCTATAATTAGACACTTCCAGTCTGTTACCACCCTTATGCAATGGCACTATCTTACCTTCCTTCCATTCCCTGGGCACCTTTGCCAAAGCCAGACTTTCATTGAAAAGCCACGTTAAAGGTATTGTCAATTCCCTAGCACATTCTCTCAAAACTCGTGGCGAAATACCATCCAGTCCCACAGCTTTACTGACATCCAGAGTACTCAGTATCTGAAACACACTCTCCTCCTGTACCTCCAGACCTCAAACCAGTCCTATCCCTCTAGCATTAAAACTGACTCCTCTAGGATGAAATACTCCAATAAAGTGTTCATTGAACAATTCCACTATGTCCTCTGCATCAGTCACTCTATTCCCATTTTTATCCCACAATATCATTCTTCCACAGTCATTTCTCCTCCTACTGGCCACATAGCTAAAAAATTCCCTAGGATTTTCTTTGGATCTTAGGGCCAATCTCCTCTCATATTCCAGTTTTGCTTTCCTTACCACACGAGTCACTCTTCTGGCCTGTGTCTTATATTCCTCATGCATCTCTTCACCTGTCTCCTTATATCTCTTCCATAGCCTCTTTTTCGCATGCAATTCCTGTTTAATATTGTTTGTCATCCACTTTACTCCAAATTGCGCCCTCTTCTTCACTCGTGGTATACAACTTAACATTGCTGATAACAAATATTCTTTCACAATTTCCCACGCACTGGTGATATCCCTGCCTTCCAATTCCTCCCTCCATGAAACTTCCCGAAGTTGACGTCTAAGACTATTATAATCACCTGCCTTATAATTCCACATAAGTTCCCGTCTCTTTGATACTCCTGCATGTCTATTCATTTTCCAAGTCAAAACCATATGGTCACTCTCTCCAACTGGTGGGAGAGACGTCAACTCAGTTATTATCAACTCTTCTGATGCTATAACCAAATCCAAAATTTTTGAACCTCTTGTTCCCTCTGTTACATGTTGCCTAAGACATTTGTCCCTCAAGAATTCTAGAAATTCCATTCCCCTATTGTTACATGCATCTTCCTCTCTCCAATTTATACTACTGAAGTTAAAATCTCCCATAACAATCATTCTTCTTGCACTTGCCAAACTTAGCTGTCTAAACATCTCCTGGTCCCCATCCTCTGTGCTCCTGGGTCTGTAGCAACACCCCACTAAATATCCTGTCTTGCCTACCTCTACCTCACACCATACGCTCTCAAAATCATTTGTCTCACTACCTTCCAAATTCTCCACTCTTAGAGGACATAGGTCATCACTTATCATAAGCAGCACCCCACCACCACGCTTTCCCCTCCTATCCTGGCGAAAAATGCTATACCCAGTGACTTCTATTACTGTTTTTATATCCCCTTCTGTCAACCACGTCTCAGTGATCGCAATAATTTTTGGCCAGGCTGATGCTATCTGCGCCACCAATTCCTCTCCCTTATTCCGGATACTCCTGGCATTAGTATACAGCATATAAATGCCATTGTTTCTATACCCAGCATTATCCCTTCTAGACTCCACTGGGCTCAGTCTTACCTGACATTGTCTCCCTTCTCCCAAGTATCCATTCCCACAAGAGGCCACCCCTGCTATCATCCTCCCTGGGAAAATAAATGCAACTTTCTTTCAGAATAATAATAACAAATCTATTTCCCTGTACCAACGATTGACTAAGTTAGAAATTGGCTGAAAAAATCCTAGATAATGTTCCTCAGTATGACTAGAATTGTACCTATAATGGCCTTTCTTCTGAAGATATAGTGTCATGAAAGTTACCAAGCTACAAACAGGTCACTAATGCCTCTCTTATTAGATGTTTAAATTGATTCTCAACATAAGTAGGGTCCTGAAGGAGTGGAAAAAAGTAAGTATAATTCCACTGCATAAGGTAGTGCCAAGACTGATTCAGTGAATTATAGAAAAATCATATTTGGAGTAGCGATTAAGACCTTGGAAATATTGGTCAGTGTACAAGCATGGATGGATGAGGAGTCAACACTTCACGGCAGCAGTATAGCATTGTTACGGAACAGTCATATCTTCATAATCTGTTCATATTTTACAATAAATGATGAAACTTGTGTAAATGAGAGAACTAGGGATCTGAGCATTATGGAAAAGAGAATTTACATTGAAGAACATATTGCGAAGGTAAAAAAGCTAGCAAAACATTACTGCCATGCTGAGAAGGAATATGAATAATGATAAGGAAGCTATTGTGCCCAGTTTACAAGTGTTAATATCATCATATCTAGACTACTGTACATATTTCTGGTCGCCTAGGTTTCAATCATGGGGAGGGGGATGAAGAAACAGTAGAGAGAGAGAGAGAGAGAGAGAGAGAGATGTCGAATGTGGATAATTGTGATGATACTGAGACAGCGGAATGTTGATGAAAACAGGGATGATGGAATAGATGATGGAGACATACAAATTAGTAAAATGATTTTATAGGATACAATTGGGTGAAATTTTTCATCTAACTGTATGTATCCTATTTAATAAGGGTGTGAGGAGTTCATTTTTTTTTTCCCATGATGAGTGGATGAAATGGAACATCAGTGGGAGTGGTGAGTGAATCATCAATGAACAAATTTAAAATGAGATAATGTGTCGTGTGACCTGAGCGGACGTGATGAGTCCTTGGAAGACTTGTATAATAATAATAATAATAATAATAATAAAGTGACACTTCCAAAATTATTAGATGTGAACAGCAATTGGTAATCATAATAATAATAATAATGAATAAACTTATATAAATTATATAAATAAAAAATCAATAAATTCTCTGATGCCTTTTCATTTTCCAAAGGGAATAAGAAAAACCTACTATTTTTTTGGCTATTTTTGCCTGTTTTCATTTAGGAGTGTCCCTTATTTTAAAAACATTGGCTTTTTACTCAAGAATTCTTAGGGCATTATAGGTGTATTTTAAAGATAAATATATGCAGACTAGTAGAGGAAGAAATTTTGCACATACCTTGTTTGATGTTAGGTTGTCTTCGTTCTGCATACTTCTGCTGTTAGGCTGTTAAAAGGGATTAGGAAACGTTGGGGGGGGGGGGTTTGAGGCAAGATGGGAAATTAATTTGAAAACTCTTTTTTTTTTTTTTTTTTTTTAAATAATATATATCCATATATATATTATTATATTTAAAACCCTTCCACTTCTTTGGGGAAGGGGAAGGGTTTTAAATATACAGGGGCAGGGAGAGCGTTAACAGGGTGCGAGCTCTTTCGATCATGCTATCGTCATCGGAACATTTCGGGATAAGTGTAGGGCTATGCCATGTCGGCTTGGTGTTTCTGCCTTTGAGGTATTTGTGTTATTGCCTATTGGTCGGAGTCGTGACCTAATTTTTATGGTGTGGAGCTTCCAACACTCGGAGATTAAGTAGGGTCGGTGGATGAAGATAAATGAAGATACTTTCAGGCGCAAACTTTGTTTGCTCACACTTGGATAAAGGATTAAACTAAATTTATTATACTCTAACCAAGTGAAAAATAAACTTTCAACATCTTTCTCTAAATCCAGAGTAAATTATTAAAAAAGGGTGGCACACCAATTGGCAATTCCTATAGGTAGAGATGACCTGCTAATGCTTCTGCCTGATATCTCCACTTGGGCCTGGCTCCCACTGAAGAGACCTCGATAAAGGTCGAAACTAGTCTGGGTAGTGGCCCTTCCCTTAATGCATAATGTTAGACATATCCGCAAGGAGATGTGTTTTGCATTATAGGAGATACTGAGATAGGAGTGTTGGTAGCTTGCTCCACCTTTGCAACGAGTTGCCCTGGTGTTGTACCACCTTAACCCAGTCCTGAAGATACTTTCAGGCACAAACTTTGTTTGCTCACACTTGGATAAAGGATTAAACTAAATTTATTATGTTCTGTTTGCATAATTTATTAGTTGTGTGGAATAATTGCAATTTTTAAAAAACTGTGTTCAATTCTTTAATTCCATGTTGAGATAATTACGGTTAGCTGAGAATTTGTAAGCATTCATAAATTGTGATAGGTTGACCAATTTTTTAACTGAATATATATGGTATAAACTGCAATGGAGGTAGTTTCCGATATGCGTGGGTTTGTGGTATATTTTCATGGCTATTTTGTTGTTAGTTCTGATTAATGTCAGGTTTAAGAAATTGATGGATTTGTTCTGTTTGGTTTCTATGGTGAATTTCAGTCTGTTGCTGTAATCGTTAAGGGATACTTGTAACAATTGTTACAAGTATCCCTTAGTTAGAATATAGAGTACGGGGAAGACAGAAATAGCAGTTCATGCCCTTGAACAGAAACATACCCAGCAAATTGACAAGGCCATAATAATAGACAAACAAGACAATGAAACAATGCTTAGAATATCGGAAACAATAGCCATAAAATGTTACAAAAACTCAATCAATGTTCACCGACC
This sequence comes from Typopeltis vanoorti, assembly GCF_054136105.1. Lineage (NCBI taxonomy): Eukaryota > Metazoa > Arthropoda > Arachnida > Uropygi > Thelyphonidae > Typopeltis > Typopeltis vanoorti. The sequence goes on from NC_143552.1 coordinate 119,878,717, forward strand.
TACTTCACCTCCGCGTGTTGGAAGCTCCACACCATAAAAATTAGGTCACGACTCCGACCAGTAAGCGATAACACAAGCAGAAACACCAAGCCAAAATGTTCCGATGACGATTGAAATGGCTCGCACCCCGTTAATGCTCTCCCCTGCCCCCCTGTTTCCCATAAAGCCCTTCCCCAAAGAAGCACCCTTAAATATAATAATATATATATATGTATATATATATATATTATTTTTAAAAAAAACCCAGGTTTCAAATTAATTTCCCATCTTGCCTCGACCCCCTATGGTTCCTAACCCCACCCTTTTTTTAACATCCTTTCTGCATACGTCTGCTGTTAGGACAACCTAACATCCAAACAAGGCATGTGCAAAATTTCTTCCTCTACTAGTCTGCATATATTTATCTTTAAAATACACCTATAATGCCATAAGAATTCTTGAGTAAAAAGCCAATTTTATGTTTTTAAAATAAAGGACACTCCTAAACGAAAACAGGCAAAAATAGCCATAAAAATAATAATAATAGTTTTTAAGAGGAGTAACATGGGAATTTTCCCAGAAATAATACCTAGAAAAACCTACTTTTTAGAAATCAGTTGGCTGCTGGTCTCTGCCTTTCTCTTTGCCACCCTAGTTGAGTACATTCTGTTTTAAATTCTGCATTTATCTGTATATATTTGTGTGTGTTTTATGGCAGTTTTGGGGCTAGAAACTCAAATTTCTCTCAAGGGGGGGGGGGAACTGACTTTGTTGTGCCAAACAAAATAATTCTAGAAAAAGTTCCTTCAGTCAGTGATTAACATCAACTTATGTCTTTCTTCAGCAGACTTACTGCAAGGTTATGACAGTCACCACTACATCAATTATTTATTATGAATTCTTCATTCTATCTGCATGTTGAAGTCATTCTTGATGCATAATATATAATAAACAGTAGTTATTATTATTATTACAGTAATCTCTAGGCAGTTGGCAACTCATTGTGGGAGGCCTAATTAACTAGCAACATATCTATGTAAAAACATGATTTCCGTTTAACAAACTCATGCTGATGATCACAGAGAATACTGCTTTTATTCAACCCACTTCTGTATCCTAGCTGTCACCAACCTCTCTAACACCTTAACTATAATTCCAGATACATAGATAGGCTTTAATTTATAGTCTCAGCCTTATCATTACCTTTGTGAAATGGAATGGGATTTGTGCTGTTGCAAGACTCTTGTTAAACATGCATGCACTAGCAAACTCCCTCAAACATTCTCTTAAGAAATGGTGATATTACCTTAATGACATTACGTTTAATTATCTCTTCATGTACCTCTTGCTTGCTTGCTAGCAAGCCATCTTGTCCATTTTCTCTACACTTGAGCTTCTGACATGCAAGATATATATGCAGATATTATTGATATGCAAATATCAATATTTGCATATCATTATTACCATCATCATCATCACTGTTCCTGATATGTATCCTTGAGGGTACAAATCAAATTCCTAACGTTTACTCTCAAGTGATGTACGTGATAGCATGACAGTACTACACGATTAACTTTACGTTATTATTAACCTCCCATCAACAATCTTCCTCCAAATTAATCTATCATTTGTTCACACTCCAATATTGTTATATCCTGGACGAGCCCAGGACATAATTTTTGCCGAACTGGTTGGCCAAATGGTTAGCATAACTGCTCTCCAGCCAAAAGGCTGCAAGTTTGAATCCTGCCATGGGCATGGATGTTTGTGATTGTGAAAATACTAGTGGTGATGGTGGACAGTAGATGGAGAGTTGTAGAGTAGGCGCCCTCCCTCGATGAGGCTTTGGACTTCTTGGAGGTATCACGTAATAATAATAATAATATCTTATATTGCTGCCTTCAAATGCATTTCTGACTGCATCCATCCACCTAGTTTTCCTGTGGGTCTTTTTCCTGCCATCTTGGCATCAAACACCTGCTTTGCTAACCTTTCAACTAATATAATGTTTAAGTGACATTATATTAGTTCTGCACACATGATCTTGAATGCAACAATGTAAAATTCCTTCTTAATCATTTCATTTTTTATATGATTCTTCTCTTGATACTGACTTTATCCCTTGACCCCCATTTTTCATAATCAAGTAAAATTATTCATTCCATAATTATTAGAAAGAATTCTTATTTTACTTTGTACAAAAGTAAGTCTTACCTGCTCTGTAAGGGCAGTTGTTGCTAAACCTGATGACTCTGATAGCGATTTCATCATACTCTGAGCTAGTTTAAATTTTCGATATGCCAATTCATTTTCTCTACGCTCATGTTTTCTCTTGTGAGAGTATAATTGGCCACTTGAATGCAGAACATATGTACAACCTGTTAAAAAAATACTGCTCATTATTCTCGTTTGTAAATTGGTATAGTTTTAAAAAATTTTACAAGAAGGGTAACTAATCTAATTATTATTATTATTATTATCTGGATATCCTCAGGAGGCCATATTGACCATTATTTGCATACTGCATATATTATTATTATTATTAGACCTCCAGGAATCATGGACTCATTGAGGAAGGTCATACATCACCCACACCAGCTGTCATACCTTTTATTAAATTCATTCACACTAAATGTACTCACTACTTCAACAGGCAAACTGTTTCACTCACTCACATTCTATGAAAGAAAAACTTAGCTCTCACCTTTTTCTTAACTGCACACAAATGTAACTTCTATGGTGTCCCCCCCCCCTTGTCTTCTTCCCATCTTTCATATAATGAAAAATTTTATCAAACGATATTCTATAATTCCCTCTCAAAACTTTATAGACCTTTATAGACCATCTTTCTCCTGTCTATCAGTGTCTATAATTAACATGCTGTCAGTCTCTCCTCATAATCTACATTCCATAATCCTGATATCATCTTTATCTCCTTTGAATATCCCTTTATCCCACTGAATCTCCAGAGACCAAATCTGCACCTCAGCACACTCAGGTACCTACATGAGTGTGTTGCTTTTATGTACCGAAAAATGGCCTACTAGACACTCTCATCCTTTCATCCGGGCTTCGAGTCCAGCAAGCTGGACTTACAAAGCCTTGGTATGACTGCACCCGAAGCCCAGATGAAAGGATGAGAGTGCCCAGTAGGCCATTTTTAGTAAATAAAAGCAACACACGCATGTAGATACTTTTAAGAGAACAAAATGACTTCCATATCCTTATATGGTAATGTTTGTTTCGACATTACAATTATCCTCTGAGTTGCATTTGCAATTTTTGCTATGTGATCCTTCATAGTTCTTCAGAAATCTTCAGAGATTTCTATCCTCCATAATTCCAACATCTCTAGCCTCGCCAGTTACTCCAAGCACGATTCAACCAATATAATGTGCTGTTGGATATCTCATCACATCAAGGTGCATAACCTTACACATCCTAATATTGAATTATAATAATAAATAATTATGGAAGTCACTTACATAAATGTATTATTTATTTCTGTAGAATTTTTGCTATATTTCACAGCCATTTTTGATACACTACAGTAAGAAGCGATAAACATAAAAATGAACAACAATTAAATTGAAAATGCTAAACCAGATTTATTGGGCTCTTTAAGTGAAATATATTCTTGATATTCTCCAAGATGAATTTGTGCAAAATGACCACAATAAGATAGGCTGCAAGAACAGGGATTCTGTAAACTCATGGATAGGAGATAGGAGGAATGTTTGTCGTTTGGAGAGACAAGGAAGATATTAAGTTTATGAACTGGATGGAAAGAGACTTGTAGGTCAATCTGGCAAGAATTCTTGCATTTGTGAAATGCAAGAAAAGGATTAAGATGAAGGCGATAATTATTGATAGTTTTTGCCTTATAACCATTAGAGATGAAGATAGCTCTGATAGTTATAATGTAAAAACTATCGGATGATAATAGACAGTTCACTGTTTAAAAGTGAATCACATGAACAAATTTATGAGCTCTGTCAACTAAAGCTTTAACTACTATTGTTTCTGACAGGGGTGGTGATGATGATGATGAGAATTAGCATTAATGTATTTGCCGGTATGAGTATGTTTTATGTATATAGAAAACTGTAGATTGCCATTAAGTTGACACTGAATGAGAAAGTGGTGAATATGTAAAATAATGCATAAGTTACATGGTTCTACCTTAATTCCTTCATGGTGATTATCACAACTTTTCAGCATACCCTCATATTCCTATCCACCCAGTCCTGAATTTTGCCTTTTGCCAATTTATCCAATACCTTAACCACCAAAAGATGCTCAAACATGACCTTCCTTTAGTAAATCCATGATGTTCATTATAAAGTATAGATTTTTTGTCAACCCATTTCCATATGCGAGGTCTTACCAACTTTTTCAAAATCTTCACTAGCACTCCAGAGATACTGACAGGTTGATAGTTAGAAACAGTATTTTCACCACCTTTGTTCAATAAGATTATTATACATTCTTTCCACTGCTGTGGCATCTTCCCTGTGCTGAGACTCAAATTATACAACCAGTTCAGATAAACACTCTTTTAGCATCCTTGCTAATATCTCATCAGCCCTATTGTCAAATTCTTATTCAGTTTATGCAACAGTTCTAGTACCTCTTCCTCATACACCTGAATTGTTTTCATGTAGTGCAGAAGTAACACTAAGCTTTATGTTACACACCCTGGATTGACAACTTTTAGCAAAATGGACACTCATTAATTGAACAATCTCTTCTGCATCTGCCACCCACATACCATCTTCATCCGGTAGAATTATTTTTTTTCACTTTCATTCTTTATTTTACTTGTAACATAATGATAAAATTCTTTTGGGTTGTCTTTGGCTTGCAGAGCCATTTTGTTTTTTAACTCACGCCGCTTAGCTTTCCATATAACAGAACTTGTAACTCTTCTGACTTGCGCATTACAATTTTCATAACTGATGTCACCCTTATGTACACAGTATTCCTTCCACATCATCATAATTTTCTTAAGAATCTCTTGCTTAATAATCCATTTCATCCTTTCACTCCTATACCTGTTGAACTGTAGGGATAAACTATGATACCTTACTACTAATGTATTTTGTTAAATGCTTCCCATGCACTTGCCATTATCCTTTCCAATTAGTAACTGATACCATGGGATCAAACCTATCATTCTCCTCAGTTTGTCATAATAACTGCTTTGTGGTTCAGCATGTAATTTTTTCTGAATGAAAAATCCATATACTTTGCCACTTTCCCAGTCAGTGCAGCATGATCGCTATCACCAACTGGAAGAAGAACAGTCACATATTTAAATGAAACTCTCTACTCCAACACTAACATTCTCTGACTTTGAATTCAAACTGTCACATGCTGCTTAAGGAAGTTGTCTTGCAGCAGCTCAATATATTTTATATCAATTCATGAAGTGTTTATTAAAGAACAGTATAGAGATTTTAGGATAATAAGTATATTTCAATGAGAATAAGAAGTTCGTATATATATATATATATAGCTGAACTATATATATGGATTGTATGGAGTAGGGTGCCCTCCCACAATGAGTCCTTGGGCTTCTTGGAGTGGAGGTGTCGTATAATAATATTAATGATTTTTACACTTTCATATTCAGTACATGCAGTTATGTTAAAATCACCTTATTTTGAACTCTTTTCAGTTTTGTACAATGCTATCAAAATCTAACAACCTTCTCCAGAAAAGGAATAGGTGATGTAAACTTTATAATATTATTTCATTTAAAAAAAGAAATTTCATTTAAAACAGCATTAGTAAAGAAATTCTTTATACAGTCATACCCTGAAGTTACGCGGTAGGTGGGACCAACAAAAAGCGCATAAGTCGATTTCGCGTAACTCAGGGTATAATTTTGCATGTAATTTATATATACAAACATACAAAATATTAGTTAATTGGGACCAAAGGTTTACAAAAGCACCTATATTTTTTAAGATATATATATAATCATAATTGTAATTTTTCGTACATAAAAAAAAGAAAGTTATTTCGATGTCGATGGTTTCATAAAATCTAATAGATTCGTCTGACGGCATAATGTCTTTTTCTTGTCATGCAAAATTTCTTCATAGCAAGCTAATGATTTTTTTATTCCTTGCCTTGTGACTATAATTCGTTCCTTGTTAGAATTTATGTCCTCCAAAATCTGTAAACCTTTCTTTTATGATTGTTCTTACTGTGGATTCCTGTAGATTGAACTTCTTTGCTAGCTCACAAATTTTCATTCCGCCTTCAAAATCCTTAATAATGTTGAGTTTTGTTTGCAAAGTCAATGTTTTTCTTTTTTTGCTAGCTGTAGAAGAATTGGACTTGCTTCTTTTGGACGATATCATTATTTTTTATGTGATAAAATATTTATCAAGAACATAACATTAAACAATTGCAAGGTTTGTAGACTATAAAAATCATGTATGAATGGAGACCGCGTGAAACATGTCAGTGCTTGTTCACAGCATGTGCGACACTGGTGAATGCGGCAGGCGCCGGATTGATACGACTAGTGGTGAGGCATGAAGCGGGACGGGAATACGTACATATAAGAAACCACGTAACTCCGGATTTGCATAAGTCAGGGTATGGCTGTATCAGTATATTATATAATTGTCAGCAATTCATACAATATTCCAGTTCCATGAAGTAAATATCTCTGTAATGGAGTTTAGTACAGGTAGGATCAAATGTATATTTATAATATCATTTACACCCTCTGTCCAAAAAGAAACTGAACTTTTCGAAAATAGAAGAAACTAGTGGCACCACCTGCTGTATCTTTTTTGTTGTTGAAAGCAGCAACCTTCATTAGTGTTGTGTCAACTGTTTATGACATTTGTTTCATTAGAAGCCGAGTTATAATGCCAAGAGTGATAGTGTGTTTTGACGAACGGTCAGAAAATGAGTTTCAAACAGAGCTGTGACTGACTTTTGTGTTAAACTTGGCAAAAGTTTTACCGAAATGCATCAAATGCTTCAAAAACATACGTTAATGAATGCTTATCCTGTACTCAAGTTTACGAGTGGTTTAAGAGATTCCAAAGTGGTCGTGAGACGCTTGAGGATGACAAAAGGTCGGGCCGTCTAAAAACTGGAATGAGCGAAGTTAACATCCAAAAAGTGCATGATTTCATCAAAGAAAACCCGAAATCGTCAATCTTCAACCAATCGTGAGATAGATTGAAGATGAATTGGGGATTCTAAATTCAACTGTGCACAACATTTTGACTAAGAGTTCAGGCCTTCATAAATTGAATTTGCGATTTGTTCCCCGCAAGTTGACCGACGACCAAAAAATGTATTGAAATGACCACTGCAAGGACCTCATTAAAACTGCACGAAAGGCCTCAAACTTCCTTGAAACGATCGTTAATGGTGACAAAACATTGTGTTTCGAGTATGAGCCTGAAACCAAGTGCCAGAGTGCTGAGTGGAGACCACCAGAAGAGGGTATCCGGGAAAAAAAAAAAAAAAGTCGCTTGGAGAAGTCAAAAGTAAAGACAATGCTGATTTGTTTCTACGATTCTAAGGGCATTATCCACAAAGAATTCATTCCACCTGGCCAAACGATCAATGGCGAGTTTTATCTTGAAGTGATTGATGGTGAGAATTCGTCACATACAGCATGAATATTGTGATGCAGGCAGCTGGTTACTTTTGCATGATAATGCACCAATCTCATCATTCGAACATTGTGAGATAGTTTTGAGCAAAAACCAAGTTTGTGTGTTGGATCACTCACTGTATTCACCTGATTTAGCACCCTGTGACTTCTTTCTTTTCCCCCGACTTCATTTGCTAATGAAAGGAAAGTGATATGGCACCATTGAAAACGTTCAAGTGGCAGTAACCACGACCCTCAACAGTATCCCAAAAACTGATATAAAAAACTCATTTAATGAATTAATTGACTGTGGCAAACACTATATCGAAGCTGAGGGAGAGTATATTGATTGAAATAAATGATTTGAATAATTATAATTGGCCTGTGTTTTATTTTCTATCAAAAGTTCGATTTCTCTTTGAACAGAGGGAGTATATATTATTTATGGTAAGTTCCAGTTAGTGTATGACTCTTTTTTTTTTTAATGTGAATCCCAGCCACAAAAAGTTCTAAACCTACATTAGTATACTGTGAGTGTACTAATGTTAGATGACATTATTCTCTTGGTGGATATTTCAGGCAATGAAATATCCACCACCTAAGGACACATTCATAAATATCCATGTCCGTAGTGGGATTTGAACCCACAGTCTGATGGAACAATTGCCCTTCTTGTCCCTTCCTCCAAGTTTACAACAGGTCAAAAAATGTTATTTTCAGGCCTGCACAGAGTCACAGGTGTCATTATTTCACCTTACATTTATTCAATACTGTGCATTTACTGTTGGATTCTAATTATGTAGAAAATAGAATAAATGTTATTTGATTCAGAATCCAACATGATTTTCCATCACAGAGGCCGCGTTGTAAATATTATTTATTGTAAATAACGTAAATGCAATTTGATATCATATAACTACCTTAATTATATCAATTATTTAATTATTTAATCAAAGAAATGTGTTAATGGTAAATAGATTCTGTATTAATTATTATTAAGCTATTTTATTTATTGTTATGTCAATATTATAAGAACTTGTATTTATAATTTAACTACGCACTTATTGAAATGCAAACATTCTATTTATTCTTTTTTGTGAAAGTTTAACGTTATGTAATAACTGAATGTAGTTGTATAGCCTAATGTAACATTCGCGAGAATGTTTACGTTTATCGGTTGTCATAGAGACGCGTGAAATAAACGAGCGCGAGTGAAGGGAGCGTGGGCAAAATAAGAAGAGAAAATATATACGTAGTAGGGGAGTCGGAACGGAATTTTGGAACTAAAAGGTAGCAAGGGGATAAACTAGAGAAGTAGAAGTAAATAAAAGGTTCTTAAGGGTACGGTACGGAATTGTACGGAGTTTAACTAGTTGATGAGTGATAAACAAGAATAATTAATGTACCCTATAGTTGTTGTCTGGAGTTATAAAGTGCGATTAATAATGTTTTAGTTATAACCTTGGAGAATTCTTATAAATGTGTTTCGCAAGTGTAATAAATATAATTTGAAAGTGTGCTCACAAAATATTGGAAGTACTGAAGATTATTTCTGGTAAGGACAGTCATATTAATTTATTTCGGTGTATGAAGATTTAAGTATTAGTTCCGTTGGGCTGTTTCTAACAATAACTGTAGCATATCATCGAGGCTGAGAGTTGAAAATATAATTACATTGAAATGATATCTACCGTGGTTAGTGCCTGTTATGAGTTAATCATAGAGCGTAGCAGAGAGATACATGGAAACTGATTAAATAAGAAATTTTATTGTAATAAATTGAGTAAGGAAACTTTGTGATTCTGAAACTGTGAATTTGTATGTGAAAGTTTGGAAGATTGAATTAATATGAATGACTTGACCTGATGTACTAACTTGACCGAGTTGTCATATTTAGAATTGGAATTCATGTATTTGTTATATAACCATATATTAAATGTTTTGTTTGTTAATTTAAATATTGTGTTTGCCTGAATTTCTTTTTACTGCACCGTTCACAAAATTCGAATCTAGCGGGAATCCCAGAAAGAAAATAAATACTTCGGCCTGAATGAATGAAGAGACTGCTAACTAACTTTGAATTGATCGTACTATTTCATATAGACTTATCTAAGGATAGAGTGGCGCAGTATAATAGAAATTTCTCTACCCTTGGATTAGTGATCAATTTACAATTAGTTGTGTTTTTTTTTATGAAAGTGACTTTTAGCAAGATGGCGGATTCGAACGTTAAGAGAAACACGTCACGACACACTATTCCTCTATGGACATGCAATTCACCCATCCATTCTATGTAATTTAAAGGGCTGATCACTGGTTCTACTTTTTACTTCTATCCTGAAAAATCTTGAAAGTTTTTTACATGGGCTTTTTTTGTAATTATGAGTAAGTTATTATTTAATTAATGTTTATTTCAAAGGACAGTGTTTGCAGGCAAAATATCAAATATAGAAGAAAAAATATACAAGGAATACACTTACCAGGTCGAATACAATGAATATGATTACAAACCCTAGAAAATCGACAATTTTCAAAGGAACAATGTTCATGCTTCATAAACTTTTTAAAGCCATCTTTATTAAGCTGCTCATCTTTTATGTGATAAGATTTATGTTTTTCTGCAATGAAAATAAAATGCTTTAAAAATGCAATACTATATACTGCAACAAAGAGAGTATTAAAATCTTATTACTATATACACTATCTACTAATAATTGTCTGGACACTTTAGCAATTTACTGTTGATACCAGCAGGTGAACCCTAATATTGAGTATGTCCACCTTTGGCTTTGATTACCTCCTGCACCCTTTAAGGGAGGCTTTTCACCAATGTGCAACAGACATCAGGTGGAATTTGTCTCTATTGAGGACGTGCTGCTCAATACCTCAATCGCTGCTGACTGTAGCCATTTTTTGCGTGCTACCCGTTTTAACACCCTCCTGTCCCTCAGTCATTTTTGGTGACCACCCTGGATGTTTTTCTGCACTAGTGACACCAGAATGTCTCCATTTGTTGATCACATCGCAAAGCATTAATTTTGGATGCTCCAGTTGGGCGGCAATGCCACCAATGTGACAGCCCATGATGAGCCTTTCTTGAAGTCACTGAGTTCATGTGATGTTGCCATACCACCTGTATTCAACTGCTGCAATGAAATACTGCTTCCTACTATCTATACATCAGTTTTTATGTTATTAATAAATCTGGAATGTTTCATAACTTCAAATAACAGGAGTGTCCAGACAATTATTGACAGATGGTGTACTTCACAATAACATATAGTTCATAAATCCTTATTGAATATACCATTATAAATGATTCTTAAAAATTTCAACTAGCATACTTTTCATATATTAATTACTATTTGCTGATTATTTTCACTTTAAAATGTAAAAGATAAACACACTTTTCAAAATCAGGTATAAATTTACAAGATCCATCCAGTTATGTTTTTCCTTGTGTATATATATATTTATCCACAAAAATACTCAATAATAGTTAATTCATGTTGATTCCTAGCATTTCATATTATCCAAATATTATAATGAAGGAAAAAGTTGAGGAGTATGATAGCAAATCAATTAATGTTTAAGTTAGGTAAGTTGCATTATAGGTTATTAATTTGTGGCAGATAGATTGAAAAGGATGAGGTACCTAGACATATATAAGTCTAGAGAATGGTTTGCTATGTATGTTCACTAATGTGTCAGAATAATCAGGAACAAAGGAGAAATATTCATAGTAGTGCATCTCTATTTTGGAAAAAAAACAAAACAAAAAAACTGATGTTTGTAAGACAGATGATGAATGAAAATATTCTTATTGAGAGAAAATATGAAGGATACAGAATTTTCAAGGAATAGAGAGAGAGAGAGAGAGAGAGAGAGAAGGGTGGATGGAGATACTGCTAATGATTCTTAATTCCATGTACGTAAAACAAAAAGAGTATACATAATATTAGAAAAAATTATTCATTTGCCTAAAGAAATTATTAATTTGAAATCCTACTGCATCACTCCCCATTGTACATCATGATCATGATCATCAGAGACCTCCAGGGAGTCAACAACTCATTGAGGAAAAGTCATACATCACCTACATGATATGTCATACCTTCTCTTAAACTCATTCACACTAGATTCACTCGCTACTTTAACAGGTAAACAGACTGCTCAGTGAGAGAAAAATATAGCTCTCCTCCCTTTCTTAACTGCACCCAAGCACTCAACTTCTATGGATGCCGCTTGTCTTCTTCCTACTATATATATATATATATATATCACCTACTTTATATGATATGATAGAGGTCTAAAAAATTTTATTAACTGGTATCTTACAACACTCTTCTAGAAGTTTACAGACCTCTATAATTTCATCCCTCTTTCTCCTATTTACCAGTTTCTGCAATCTACATACTACTCTCAATCTGTCCTCACAATTTACATTCCATAATAGAGAGATATTATTATTATTATTATTATGAATCAGGTCTCCATGGAGTCAAAAGACTCATCATGGGAGGTCCTTCCTAGTAAACACAGTCTATCATACCACTCCTATATATTATTATTATTATTATTATTATTATTAAACAAGACCTCATGGAGTCAAAGACTCATCTAGGAGGTCCTTTTATCTCACACACATCTCATCATACCGGGTCTTAAACACATTCAAACTCCTTGCAGACACCACACTCTCAGGCAAGGCATTCCAATCATTCACAACTCTGCACGAAAAAAAACCTGCCTCTCACTCCCCTACTCACACCCTCTTTATACAGTTTCCAGGTATGACCTCTGGTTCTCCCCTGATCTCCCACTATTCTCTGTAGAACTTCTCCACCATTGATCCTATAACAACCCCTTACCAACTTGTAGGTCTCTATCATATCTCCCCTCTTCCTTCTCTCCACTAGACTCTGCAAATTACATCTTTTCAATCTTTCCTCATACTCGACATTCCAGAGGTCAGAAACTACCTTAGTCAGTCGCCTTTGGACCCTTTCCAACATCTCTTCATCCTTCTGAAAACCAGGTGACCAAATCTGGGCACAATAGTCCATGTGTGGCCTAATCAAAGCCTTATACAATGGAACAAGAATCTCCCTACTTCTACACGTCAGTGTCCTCCTCATCATTCCCAGAAGTCTTTGTGTTGTCTTCACAATTTTGGCGATGTGTCCTCTAAATTTTAGATCCTTATCCACTATCACTCCCAGATCTCTTATTTCCTCTACTTCCAACAATATATTCTCACCAAGCATAAATTCTGCATCCCATCTTTGTTTTCCAAATTTTAAAACCTTACATTTTGCAACATTGAACTCACATCCCCATTTGCTTGCCCAATCACTCAATTTATTCAAGTCTTCTTGCAAGGCCACAACATCTTCACTACTCTTTATGGTTCGTCCCAACTTTGCATCATCTGCAAACAAGTGAATATCTCCATCCAAATCTTCGCCAATATAATTAATATACAAGTTAAATAGTAATGGCCCTAAAACAGATCCCTAAGGCACTCCACTAGTGACTTTCCTTTTCCTGGATATTGCACCCCCATACACAACTTGTTGATACCTATCAGATAGCCAGTCTCCAATCCAATGCACTAATCTAATATCCAACCCCATCTGCTCTAGTTTGACTGTCAACTTATCATGAGGTACTCTATCAAAAGCTTTTGCAAAATCCAAGTATATTACTGTGTATCCTTCTCCTCTGTCCAAGGAAGCAGTCACTTTATTGTAATAAGTAAGTAGATTACTAAAACACACCTCCCTTTAGCAAATCCATGCTGTCCATCAAAGATTATACCATTGTTGTCAACCCAACTCTGGATCCTAGTTCTCACAAGCTTCTCCAACAACTTAACCACAACACCTGACACACAGATAGGCCTATAGTTTGATGCTTAAGTTCGATCACCTCCTTTATGAAGTGGCACAATCTTGCCCTCCTTCCACTCTTTAGGGACTTGACCAAGTGCAAGACTCGTAGTAAAAAAATATGTCAAGGCAGGTGTCAACTCTCTGGCACATTCCTTCAGAATATGCGGTGATATATTATCAAGTCCCACAGCCTTATTTACATCTAGTTTACTCAACTCCCCAAACACCTCTTGCTCACTTACAGTCAGTCTCTCCTCCCCATCATCAACTGCTCTTAATCTCTCCATGAAGTCACATTCACAAGATTGAAAGATCTTTATGAACTGCTCATTAAGTATCTCCACCACACATTCTGCAACAGCTGTCTTTATACCATTTCCTCCAATCAATGTCATCCTTCCATAATCATTCTTTCTTTTGCTGGCTACATATTGAAAGAACTCCCTAGGATTCTTTTTAGCTTCATTAGCTAACTGCTGTTCATACCTCTCTTTAGCTACTCTCACCAACCAAGTCACTCTCCTTGCCTGGTCTTTGTAGAACTCATGGAATTGGTTACTTCCACTTCTCTTATGCTGCCTCCACAATGCCCTTTTTCTCTGTATTGCATGCTTAATCTCTTTATTCATCCATCTCACACCTAACTTATTTAACCTTCTCACCCGTGGTATACATTTAGACATTGCATCCCACTAAATATTTTTTGAAAATCCCCCAAGCTGCATTGATCTCTTTTCCAGCTAACTCCTCATTCCATGCTACACCTGCAAGCTGTCTCCTGAGCTCTTCATAATCACTCCCCTTGTAGTTCCACATATACCCTTTTTTCACAGGGGTCCTTGCACTGCTGGCAACCACCCAAGTAATCACCTCATGGTCACTTTCACCAATTGGTGGATGATTTGATACCTCATTGATAATTACATCCTCCGATGAGATGACCAAATCCAAGACCCTTAATCCTCTTGTGCCCTCTGTTACATACTGTCTGAGGTAGTTATCCCTCAAAAACTGAAGAAACTCATTTTCTTTACTTCCAGTTGCTATCTCTTCATTCCAGTCTATATTGCCATAATTAAAATCACCCATAATGATCACCCTTTTCTTATTTGCTTGGCTTATTTGACTATACATTTCACTATCACCACCATCCACATTACCAGGTCTATAACAACATCCCACCAAGTATTTGATTCTATTCACCTCTATCTCACACCATACTGCCTCAAAACCACTGGCCCCATTTCCCTCTTGCATCTCTACCTTGTATGGGCATAACTCTTTCTCTATCATCAATAGCACTCCCCCTCCCTTTTTACCCCTTCTATCCTCACGAAACACATCATACCTTTCCATCTCTATTCCTGTTAGGATGTCATCCTCATCTAACCATGTCTCACTTATTCCGACAATCTCTGGATGCACAGACGCAATTAGTGCAACCATTTCATCCGCCTTGTTTCTTATACTTCTAGCATTGGTATACAAACACAACAACTCATTTCTGGATCTACAGCTAGTTCCACTGATACCACTCACTCGATGTGATCTCTCCATGCTGGACTGGGGCCATTTCCCTTTCTGCTTCTTCATTTTAGAACCCTTTGCAATTCCATCTGTTTCCTTTTGATCCCTGATCATCCCATTACTTTCCTGCCTACACATTCTTTCACCTATAAAAAATTTAAAAGTAATTTACCAAACTGCCTAAAAAGAAAGATCTACAACCAGTGTGTACTCCCAACAATGATTTATGGTAGTGAAACCTGGAGTGTTACTAAAAAAAACATATAGAGAACAATAAAGACACATGGAATGAGCCATTTTAGGAATAACCCAAAATAAAAATAAAAATACTTGGATAAGGAAGCAAACAAAGGTAATGGATATTGCATTAGTAATAAAAGGCAAGAAATGGTATTTGGTAGGATATGTCTTACTAATGTCTGACAACAGATAGACAAAGAGAACAACAGAATGGACACTAAGTAATCGGAAACAAGGCAGACCAGTGGTAAAAAAACAACTGCTGCAAAGGATACAGTTGAGATATTAAATAAGCAGTTCATAAAGGCATTTCATCCTTATGAATGTAACAGTATGCAGAGTTTGAGAATATTGGAAGGAGAGACTGACTATGAGTGAACAAGAAGTATATATGGCATTGAGTAAACTTGATGTTAATAAGGCTGTGGAATTTGATATATCACCATGTATATTGACAGATTATGCTGCGGAGTTGACATCTGCCTGGGCATACTTCAAGACAAGGAGTGGTCTTGATTGTTGCATTCACTGAATGCTTGCCTATGGTTTGGCATCTATTGATGTGGTCTTTGTAGGGACTGTGTCAGTGGATGATTTTCTCTGGTGAGCCTGTCAATGAGTAGAACCACCACTGAGTATCATTTGAGTGATTGAGATATAATGAGTTAAATGATCCTTTAGATCACTCATTGAGGTTGAGTGATCTGGGAGAAGAGAGACTATCCCCATTGTTTTTGGAGAAGGACTGTCTGTACTTAAACAACTTTTCCATGTATATAGATTCAGCCAAAGTAGTCTCAATCACTGCATGCCATTGGATGCTGGCCTATGGTACAGTTTCTACTTATTTATTTATTTCGTATCCAAACACAAGTGGTACAGTAGTAAGTAAGTGGTACAACATTATTTACAACAAATTAGGATACATTACAAATGAGAACAGCTTAAATTTGGTAGGTGAATTACACAGGGACTAATAAGTAAAATATGAGGAAAAAGAGAAACTATACATAAGTTATATACATAAATATGGTGAGATGTTCCTCCAGTATCTTGTGCAATCAACTGCTCTTTCTGTGCAGGATATAAGGTCCACTTTTGTGCAAGGTGATTGAAGAAGAGGACAAGAAAGAAGGTGTTTCATGGACTGGGTCATCCCACACTCACAATTATCTGGTCCAGTGAGGTAGCCTCATTTGATGAGGTTTTATTTGCAGTGTCCTGTTGTTCGAAGTCTGTTGAAGCTTTTCCAAGTATTCCAGTCCAAGTGGGCACCAGGTGGAAGATGTTTGGCTGTTGGAATACCAGTATTATTCTCCGGTTATAGCGCAAGCCATTGTAAGTCTTGCCTCTGGAGGGTTTTTAAGTGGTTCAACAGTTGCTTCGTCAGCTGAGAATGCAGATCTTCGAATTGAAGGGGGGGGGTGCAATACCAGCCAAGTTATATAAAGTCTCTTAGTGGTGTTGGTTTCAGGCATCCTGTAATTAAGCAGCAGCTTTCATTCAATGCTGGGTCAAGTTTTTCAGCATGGCAGGATCTGGACCATACTGTGCAGGCATATTCAGCAGAAGAATAGCAAAAGGGGCCAAGGAGAAGATCTCAGTGTGCTAGGGTCTGCACCCCCCCCATTTGGAGGAGGTAAGCTTTCTTAGTATATTGTTTCTTGCATTCACTTTTGACTTTGTTTTTTCTATGTGTGTTTTATATGAAAGAGTGCAATCGAGAGTCACACCGAGGTAGATTGGTTTCCAGGAATGTTCTATATTTGAGCCTTCCCAAGAAATCTGTAGCTTCCTGTTGGCTTCCTTATTGTTAAAGTGGAAAAGGCCAGTTTGGATTTTCAAGAGGTTTGGTTTTAATTGATTACTGCTATAATATGTAGTTAGACTATTTAAGGCAAGTGATAGAGTAGTTTCAATGAACTTGAAATTTTTTGATTGAGTAGCTATGGCAAGGCCATGAGCATAGATCAAAACTTCTAGTTCCTCGAAAGATGGGGAGATCATTGACATAGATGTTGAAAAGTAATGGTGATAACACACTTCCCTGGGGGAGGCAATTTTTTTGGAGATGCCAATGGCTCTTCCTACTCCCCCCCCCCCCCAGGTCCACAAAAAAAAAGCATCTGTTTTCCCAAGAGCGATTGGATCAGGAGGGCAAGGTGATAGTCTCTAGTTATTCTGTATATTTTATTTCTGAGTGTGAGATGGTTTATGAGTACTTCCCAAACTTTTGGATGTAAAGGCCCCTTTGGAAAAATTAAAATATTTCACGGCCCATCTAAAAAAAAATTCGTAATACAGACATATATTATTATAGTATTTATTGTATTTATATTCAATACAAAACATATACAGTGAATATTGCAAAAATGAAATGCAAATATTACATTTTTAGCATCTTACAGATAGATATATTGTTATTGTACATTTATAGTACAAGCACACGATTAGTAATAAACAAAGTAAGAATTAAAAAAATAAAATAAGTTTAATAACAATTTAATGTGATGAATGTGTTTCAATACTGCTATACAAAAAGTCAATATCAGGTGAAATATTTGAAACTGCAATTCTTAGATTTCTTTCCAATGCTTCCATTGATAAGTAGGACCTGTGTTTATTTTTAATTATCAATAATGACGAAAATGCTGTTTCAAAAAGGTATGTAGATGCGAAAGGAATTAACATATTTAAGGCTGTGTTTGCTAATGAAGGAAATTCTTTTTGTCATCGAATCCAAAATTCAGATAAATCACTGTTAATAACATCTGATTCGAGGGTTGAATCTGCTCTCATATCAATTCGTTCTTCTTAGGATGACCATGGAAGATTCCTAAATTGCTAACTTTATCCATCTCAGGGTTAAATTTTTAACGTAGAATAGATCAAATAACAATGCCATGTACCGATACGGTCATACCACAGACTAACAAGATGAAATTAGTGAATTACATGAAGAAGGGAATCCCGGCATTTATAGTTCTCATGCATGTGATCTGTGCTATCAGAGCAGTCACCCTGCACCCCAAGCGTATTTCTTTCCTGTGTATTGCATGCACCTTGTGTACACTAGCAATCAAACATTAATTTAAAGCACAAAAAACTTGGTCATTTTAAATGAGTGCAAGATTTTGCATTTGTAAGCTCTTTTGTGCTTCTTATCAATACCTTTGAAATGAAAAGTATATGAATAAGCATACATTTACTAATATTCATTAAGCGCCGAAATACGCAGGAAGCAGAATTTGTGAACCAACACCAATGGGTAGTTTTTTCCATTAAAATATAAAAAATAACAAAAAAGAAATAATAAAAATTAAATACGTTTCTTTTAAGATATAAAAAATATCTACTTAGTCTTAAAACATTTTAAATTTGTTTTCATTATTTCATGGCCCCCCCCTCAACAAAACTAACGGCTCCCAAGGGAGTCGCAGGCCACAGTTGGGGGAAGCGCCGGTTTATGGTATCATATGCTGCAGTTAGGTCTACAAAGACTGCTCCTGTGGCATAGCTTCTACTGATGTGGCTTTATCAGATTCTTTAGTGGATGGCCTGCTGTGGGAGATGAGTGGTTCTGGCTGGCGGCTTTTGTTGTGGTTAATGCTTAGCTTAGTGGTGGGTTTTTGACTGCCAATGGTGTAGCTGAGGCTTCTGCAGATTTTTCTCTAGTGGATCCACTGCTGAGTTTAATGGAATATAATGAGTTATAAGATCCTCTGGGTTACGCATAGGTTAGAGTGATCTGAGGGATTGCCTAGTTTCTGGAGAGGACTCTTTACTTATAGAAAGGTCAAAATTAATCTGGGTAGTGGCCCTTCACATAATAGATAGCATCATACACACCCAAAAGAATGTGTGTTTTGCATTATGGGATACTAAGAACAATTAATATGATGTCATTAGTTTCTATATACAAGTAGCCTAGTTGTGAAGAAATTTCACATGCAAAATTTTGCTTACAGTTGGATAAAGGATTAAACAAGAATATATTTTCTTGTTATTTTTAACTGAATCCATCTGCAACTCTTTAATATTGAGTACACAGCCAATTTTTGTATATTTATTATTATTTTTTATTTGCCTCCTACCTACCAAAGATTGTAAACCTATTATAGTAGTACACTAGTACCATGAATGAGCTAAAGATTTTTTTTTAAATTTTATTTTAAAAATTTAAAAAAAAAAATTTTAATAAAATTTTTTTGTATTTTTATTTATTTTTTTCACATAATTATCCCCTAATTATCTCACAGTTAATTTATCCCCTTCAAATCCTGATGACCAGGATTTGAAGGGGATAAATTAACTGTGGAAAGGCTACAGAGGCGGATAACAAAGATGGTTTCAGGACTGTACAATGTTAGTTACGAGGATTGACTGAGGGAATGTGGACTGCAGAGTTTGGTGGATAGAAGAAGGGAAAGTGATGTGATCGAGACTTTTAAACTGTTGAGAAGCAGTAACAGGGTGGACACTGGGGAGTTCTTTCACTGAGGAGGAAGGAGCGATGACAAGGGGACCATCCCTGGAAGTTACAGAAGGAAGCTGTGAGCAAGAGGGTGAGGAGTGGTTTCTTTGCATGGAGGGTGGTTGAACTGTGGAATGCATTGGCTGATAGAGTGGTAAGAGAAGGAACAGTCAATGAGTTCAAGGAGTGGTATGATAGACTTTGTATTTCCTAAGAAGGACCTCCCAGGATGAGTATCTTGACTCCATGGAGGCCTGAATAATAATAATAATAATTCAGAAACCCTGCTCTAGAGATCAAACATAGAACTTTTTGAAGCCGCCTCAGGTCTCCAACAAGCAGGGTGGTAGTCTCACACTGGTAATCAGAGATGAAATTCATCTCCCACCTAAATACAATAACGAACATCCATACCCATGGCAGGATTCAAACTTGCAACCTGTTTGAGGATAAGTATGCTAAGCACTAGGCCAAAAAATTGCCCATTCAGTCCTCTAGCCTGATATCTAAATCATACACTGCAACTTATTTGTGCTCTTTCTGGCACAATCGCATCAACAGTATTCTCAGCTCCCAAAAAAAAGACTTGGTGTTCTATAGTATTCATGACACCACTTCTTTACCTTACATCTCCTAACTACATAAATTACCAAATCTGCCCACCCTTAGGATATTCTCACATTTGGAGCACTGCACCAAAACCTTCTCTAAAAATGCTAGATGCTATTCAAAACATGGCAGTGGCTGAATAGCCCCCTCCCCCCCCTCATGGATTCACTCCAGTCACTCTCTCATATAGACACTAAATCAGCAATATACCATTTTCATATGTATTTTATTCGGCAACTGAAATGACCACCAACATTCTCCACTTTCCTCTAATTATGTAAAAAAATTGAATAATCTTTCATTCTGTCTACCTTTTTTCTTTGAAACAACCTTCCTCATACCATTTCCTCAGTGATCTATGACTTCCAGTTTTCTTTCTCCATAACCACTTCTATACACATGGCAGTTTTGTGGGTTTGATTACCTCTGATATGTGAGGTGTTACGTATATATTATTATTATTATTATTATTATTTAGGCCTCCAAGGAGTCAAAAGACTCATCGTAGGAGGTCCTTCCTAGGAAACCCAAGTCTATCAAGACTCAAAGTGGGAGATCCCTCCTAGGAAACACAAAGTATATCTTACACACTCCTTAAACTCATTGATTGTTCTCGCTCTCACCACTCTATGAGGCAATGCATTCCACGGTTCAACCACCCTCCAGCAAAGAAACCACTCCTCACCCTCTTGCTCACAGTTTCCTTTCATAACTTCCAGGGATGGCTGCCGAAAGAACTCCCCAGTGTCAACCCTGTAACCACCTCTCAACAGTTTAAAAGTCTCAATCATATCACCTCTCCTTCTTCTATCCACCAAACTCTGCAGTCCACATTCCCTTAGCCGATCCTCATAACTAACATTGTACAGTCCTGAACCCATCTTTGTTGGGGACCAAATCTGAGAACAATAGTCTAAGCGTGGTCTGATCAGGGTCTTATACAATGGAATGATAACTCTTTTATCTCTGCAGGTCAGCATCCTTCTCATTATTGTAGCAATCCTTTGTGTTACCTTCACCACCTTTGCAATATGTCCCTTGAATTTCAGGTTTCTATCAATCATCAACCCCAGATCTCTTGTCTCCCCTACTTCCTCCAGTACTTCTCCTCCAATAGAGTATGCAGAGCCCCATCGATGTGTCCAAACCTCAAGATATTACATTTTGCTGCATTAAACCGACACCCCATTCATTTGCCCATCTGTCTAGCTTATTCAAATCCTCTTGCATGACAACTACTTGCACTATTACTAATAACCCTTCTCAGCTTCACATCATCCGCAAACAACTGAACATCCCCCCCTGTAATCCACTGACAATGTCATTGATATAAAGGTTAAACAATATAGGTCCCAGTACTGAGCCCTGTGGGATCCCACTTGTAACCCTCTGCCTCTTTAAAACTGCCCCACCATACACAACTCTCTGATACCGATAGGTATCAGAGAGTTGTGTATGGTGGAACTTATACAACGGAATGATAAGTTGTCAAATGAATTCAGCCAATCCTGAATTCATTTGACCAATCTGACATTCAAACCCATGTGCTGCAACTTAAATATCAGCTTATCATGTGGCACCCTGTCAAATGCCTTTGCTAAATCCAAGAAAATGGCAGTATATGCCTTTCCCTCATCTACTGCTCTTGTAACTTTATTATAAAAGGCTAGCATATTACTATAACAAGAGCACCCCCCCCCTCACAAATCCATGTTGACTCTCACAGATAACATTACCCTCATCTGCCCAATGTTGTATACGGTCCCTAACTAATTTCTCCAAGATCTTAACAACTACTGATGACACACAAACTGGCCTATAATTAGACACTTCCAGTCTGCTACAGCCTTTATGCAATGGCACTATCTTACCTTCCTTCCATTTCCTGGCACCTTTCCTGTAACCAGACTTTCATATATATATATATATATAATTCACATAAGTGACATGTGAGTTGGAAATTTATGAATAACAAAAAAACAATAAAATAAATGAAAGACATGAAAAAACACTGGACTATGAATTAAATTTCAATGAAAGAGTTGAAGTGATTATCTGCAGTTTTTATTTACTAAACAAACAAGTAATGAAAAGTTAAAATCTGTTATTATATTATTATTAAATATGTTCCTTCAGTTTTATAATAAAATTTTTTCCACATGATAACTTAATCTAAACTATGTAATTCATATGATAATCTAATCTAAATCTATTTTTCTTACCCATGTCTGCTTTGTTCTTGAAGGTGAAACTACAACCAATCCTACGGCAGTGAAAGTGTGTAGTTCTCTGTCCAAAAAATGCGCACGAGGCCATTGCACAATCTTCTGTTGCTCTAAATCTCTGGAATCCTTCCTGTATGATTGCTGAATCTTTTCTGTGATAATTAGCATGCATTTGAACATCTGAAGTGCTTATGTACACCTTATCGCAGCCATCCTTAAAGAATTGAAATCATGATAATAATTAAAATAGTCATTACGGATTTATGAAGAAAAAAAATTATACTAAATTTCTGTTAATAAAGAAATTTTATTAAGTAATTAAAATTATTTGTTTACTTCTTTACATTCACACAGAATTCAAAAGAGAAGAGTGGAGCTGAAGAGTGAGTAGGAAGAAATAAGCAAATGTTACATTAAGCAACAGGTGAACAAAAAATTTTTAAGAAAATTAATTTAGATAATTCTAATATATTTTGAAGTGTTGAATCCAAATTTGCAATTCAAATTCTATCATATAAGAATTTTTTAAAAAAAATATTTATGCTTTACATTGGTTTTTGGAAGATTTTGAGATGAATTATTCAGTAATAATAATAAAATCAGATTAATTTTACAAGTCAAGCAGTGATAATGTGTAGTTCACTTTTTTATCTTGGTCTCCTGACTTCACATCTAAAGCAATGAAAATATTCAGTCATTGTGTTATTACTGCTTAACACTTGTAAATAAGCTACAGTATGTTCATACATTTAGTCTACACTTATTTTACAGTCTCTGACTTTTAAATGTGACACAGATTAATAAATTCAAGAAATGATATTCACAGACAATATATGAGTGCAAGTGACAGACTGAGTTTGTGTCATAGTCATCCTTGATGTAAGAGAAGATTCAAGATCGATTTGTTTTCAAATTACCACTTAAGAGCACAAGCCTTAAGAATCATAACAACTAGAAAATGGAAATTAAGTGACAATCATTTAAAATTTTATGTTAAGGAAATATTTATTGCCTTCATGAAAAGATTTAATATGCAAATTTAAAATGCAAATCCCACAATGATTCCATGAAAATATTTCATGGAATTATGAAATATTTTCATGGAATCATGAATATAGCATATATTAATCTAGATGTCAAAAAAAAAAAAAAAATTGCTCAAGCACTGCACCAGCATGCCATTAACTAAGTGCAAGATTTCCAATCAAGTGTATTTGTTAGAATGTGCATTTTAGATCTCACTAAAGTAAAACTAGAAGCCAGGAAATCATTCAGAAATAGTTTTGAAGGTTTCTGGATAAAAATAAAGGGAAAATTATAAAGAACTAGCTGATCAACTTAACAAGAGTCTACTGCCACATATGTGAGCACACTGTATGTCCATAAACACCATTACAAAATGGTGTTTATTATTCTACTTTTGAGAGAAACTTGTAACATGAAATTAAGAATTATCTACATGTTAGCACAAGAAAAGTATATTTAATATACTGCTATTTCAGTTTGAAAATAACGAACTATCATCAGTGGCTTGACAGAAAACAGTTTTTTACAAGGTAGAATACAAATGTAACATCATGTAGCTCGTTCTAATTTGAATGATCAATTGTTTATATTCTACCTTGTAAAAAATTGTTTTCTGTCAAGCCGCAGATGATAGTTTGTTATTTTCAAACTGAAATATCTGGTAGTATATTAAATATACTTTTCTTGTGCTAACATGTAGATAATTCTGGTGTTTGTATATGTGTGGTATGCGAGAATAACCAAAAAGTGTAGAATCTAGTCTCTCAAGTGACAAAATTGAATGGGGGTAGTCAATTCAGGATGTAATGGTGGCTGAGACTTAAGGCAGGGCTCCAGAAATGCCACTTATGAAGGGGGGGGGCTGAAAAGTTCTGATAAATATCTAGAACAAAAATGATATTAAAGCAACTGATATAATCACAAGAAAGAACACATCTTAAAACCATTTAACCCCCATGTTTCATCAAAGTGTAATAATTTGTTCTTTTTCTTTTAGGATATATACAAGAAAAGTTGCTTTAATATCATTATTGTTCTAGGTGTTGTAGGCAGGGCTCCAGAAATGCCGCTTATGAAGGGAGGGTGGCTAAAAAGTTCTGATAAATACCTAGAACAAAAATGATATTAAAGCAACTGATATAATCACAAGAAAGAACACATCTTAAAACCATTTAACCTGCATGTTTCATCAAATTGTAATAATTTATTCTTTTTTTTTTAGGATATATAAGAAAAGTTGCTTTAATATAATTATTGTTCTAGGTGTTTATCAGAACTTTTCAGCTGCCCCCCCCCCCTCGTAAATCTATTGGTCACAAAATTTTTTACTCGCCATGTGTGTGTGTGTGTGTGATTGCCATCATTTTCATTTCAGCAACAAAGAGAACATTTTTAAAATTAAATTAAATTTAAAATTAAAACCAGCCAAACTCAAATGATGAGTAATAATCTGAAAGATCTGCCATGTCCCTCTCTCTCTCTTTAATTCTGCCATTAGTTCAATAACAACAGTTATTGAACTGGTATAAAAACAGTTTTTATCCCAGCATGTTACATGCTATCTCTGTTTCACTGTCTGCTAACCAATTATTAATTTTCAGTGACAAGAAGAACTTGTTCATTTCATTCTCTCATCTATCAACATACAATGCAGTTTAGTTTTGGAGAGGAATTAGGTAAACAAATGTTTCTTCCAATTTTTATCTCTGCCGCTCATATAATGGAAGAGTTTTCCTCATCTGAAATATCTGTAGCTCCCCTGGGGAGAGGTGATTTATTACAGTGGTGGCTATGACTTGTCCAAAAATAATTCAGTACTCATCAAAATTCAAATTTTAAAATTCAATACTTCATTACTTCACTGTCCACACAACTAAATATGGTTCTCTGAGTTTTATTTTGCATGCATAAATTAAGTTCATAAAATTGATGAATTATGGATGAATTAAATTACAAAAGTGTGAATCTGACAAAAAAAAGCTTATTTTTAATTCAAAAAGACATTTTTATTAACAGAAAATTGTACTATATTATTATTTAATTATTTAACATTCATATTTTAGTATTTTAAAAAGTTAAATATAGATTTTATTAATATAATTAATGGCTATTTTAGCCTATTTTATACTTTTTGTTTTATACATTTTATACTTTTTGCATTCATTACACAAACATTGACTTTTTAAAACAGATAAATTCCAAATAAATCAGAGCTCACATCTCCAAAATTAAAAATGTGAATAACATTATATTAAAAAATAATACGCAAGCATAAATTTACTGAATCTTAATTTACCTTATTAAGCACATACTTAAAATTACTATTTCTGATGACTCACTTTTAAGCAATGATAATGAGTTTGCTTCCGGTTATGAGAACAGCTGGAAAATTTATCTGAACAGTCATCCATTGGACTATAACGCATAAAACCATGCTGAAGAGATTCATCTCGTTTTTTATGCCATTTGAAGTGGCGAATCATTTCTTCCTTTTTTACAAATACCTAAAATTTAAAAACAAATTAGAATGCCCAAAACAAGTCAGTTTATAAAAATGATTTTAACTGTAATATGTAAATTAAAAATAACCAGTATAGTATTACTGTTATTATTATCTAAACATCACCATGGAGTCTGAAGAATCATTGTGGAAGTTTGCCTACACTAACCATGATTTTCACAATGCCTATCATACCTCTCTTAAATACATTCACTATCAAAGTGTTCACAACTATCTCTATCAAACAATTCCGCTCATTTACCCTCTCCAAGCCAATAAAATCTAGTTCTTAGATCCTTGCTAATCAAATTCTTCAACAACTTCCAGGATTAACCCCTTATTCTTTCCCTTCTTATTATGTACTGAAAATTTTTTCTACATGTATCCTATAAATTTTATTATTACTGGTATACCTTGGTCATAGTACACATTAAGTTCCAGACTATTGTCGTATAGCGAATTGTATCGTGTAGCGAATCATTGCCTTTTTCTTTCACTTGTAGATGGATGCACGTAATGGCTTAATAATGTTTATAAGCAGTCATATATGCATAAATAATGCAAACAAAGCATTTATTTACATCAGATATGCAAATAATAAATTTAGAATAATTTTTGCAAATTAAAACATTATTCTGAATAGCTTGGCTTAAGGGAACACACCAAGCACTTTGGTCACCAATCTATGCCATTCAAAGTTTTTCCATTTTGGCAATGAGATTGTCACATTTATGGATAACTGTAGCATTAACTAGTATAGCACTTTACACTCACTAAGAACTTGTATCTTTGAGTTTGTGCAATTCCCCATATACTTCTTGTTCACTCACAATCAGTCTCCCCCCTTCCAACCTTCTATTGCTCTTAAACTATGCATGATGTCACATTCACAAGGATGAAATACCTTTATGAAATGCTCATTTAAAATCTTAACTATATCCTCCACAGTAGTTATCCTTCTTATACTTTCTTCAACCAATGTCATTCTTCCATAATCATTTGTTTTTCTGCTGGCAACATATCAAAAGAACTCCCTAGGATTTTTTTTTTTTTTTTTTTACTTTATTAGCTAACCATTGAGCATATACTGGAAAAATAGAAGAAAGTTGTGCTTATTATAAAACAAAGATGTTTGAATATAATTATTATTATTATATGAGACCTCCAGGGAGTCAAGGACTCATAGAGGGAGGCTATAAATCAACCAAACCAGCTGTCATACCTTTCCTTAAATTCATTCATACTAGATGCACTCACTACCCCTAAAGGCAAACTATTCCACTCACTCACTAATGAATATCATTTGTGCATGAGATTTGTGCATATCATATCATACATAATGAATGCCATTTGTGCATGGGAAGTGGTTAACGATTATTTGAGTGAAGCAGAATCGAGTACATACCAAGGGTTAGGAGGATAAACCAAGTAGGGATTAAGTGGATGACTAACAATATAAATCAGGATCTGCAAAAAAAAAAGAAAGTATTTTGAAAGGAATATAAACAAGGTGAATAGAATGCCCATGATCAGTATAGAGCACAACAAGAAGGGTAACTAGTACAGTAAATAAAGTTAAATTCGATTTCAAGAGAAAATTGGCTAAGTGGGCCAAAGTAAATCCAAAAGAGTGTTTTCACTACATAGAAATTAAGAGAAAGAATGATTACGGAAAGATAACTTTACTCAGTGCTGATGGCAGACCCTTGCATAGTGTACACTATGCAAGGGTACACATCCAGATGGTGACTTTGCAATTATTGAGGTAACAGAGACTGATGTGAGCATTGAGATAAATGAACTGGAGGTACTCAGTACATTGAAAATTATCAATGTGAATATAGCAGTGGGCCTGGAGTATCTCAGCTCATTTGCTATGAGAATGTGCAAGTGAATTGGTAGTATCTCTGATGAAGTTGTTTAATCTAAGTCTCAGCTCAAGATTCCAAAGGAGTGGAAAGAGGATAAGATAGTTCCATCATATAAAAGTGGCTCCAAGAGACAGAAGTAACAAATCACAGTACAATTAGTATCTCTGGAGTGTGGTTAAAGTATTGGAAAAGTTGGTTAAAAGTAAAATTCAGGAATGGGTGGATAGGAATACGATACACTATAGGGTGCAGCATGGTTCTGTAAAAGGTAGATCCTGCCTGAGTAATTTATTCACATTTTATAATAAAGTGACAGCAGAATTGGATAAAGAAAATGGCTACATCATGATACCGGACTTTATTATTATTATTATTATTCAGGCCTCCCATGGAGTCAAAAGACTCATCGTGGGAGGTCCTTCCTAAGAAACACAAAGTCTATCAAGACTCAGCGAGGGGAGGTCCCCCAAGTCTATCATACCACTCCTTGAACTCATTGACCATTCTCGCTCTCACCACTCCATCAGGCAATGCATTCCATGGTTCAACCACCCTCCATGCAAAGAAACCACTCCTCACCCTCTTGCTCACAGTTTCCTTTCGTAACTTCCAAGGATGGCCTCTTGTCACCTTTGCAAAAACATTTGACAGAATACCATATGGAAACTATTATATAAGACATAAGTTGGACAAATGGAAATGAATATGAGGTTGGCGGCTGATAGACAGACATCAGAGGGTTTGTGTATAGTGGAATCAAAATGAATGAGCGTGACTAGTGGAGTGCTCCAGGGCTCTGGAGCACTCCACTAGTCCAATACTAGGACCACTACTACTCTTTAATTTGAACATTAATGATATAGCAGAAGATTTGAAGGGGGTATTCAGTTGTTTGCTGATGATGGAAAGCTAGGGAGGGCAATATTGATAAACGTGATGTAAATATCTTACAGGATAATTTAAATAAATTGGCAATATGGACAAATGACAATGGTTGTCAATTCAATGGGATGAAAAGATTACACTTTGTATCATATCTATGGTACTAGTTTATAGAAATTGATGAGCTAGGGATCTGGGGATGATGGTTGATAGAGATTTGAAATTCAGAGGACATATTTTGTTGAGAGGTAGTTACAAGGTTGACACTGGGGAGTTCTTTCACTTGGTGGAACAGCAGGAAGAAGTGATGACAAGGTGCCATCTCTGGAAGTGATAAAAGGAAGCTGTGAGCAAGTGGGTGAGAAGTGGTTTCTTTGCATGCATTGCCTTATAGAGTGGTGAGAGCAAGAACAATCAATGAGTTCAAGGAGTGGTATGACAGACTTCGTGTTTCCTAGGAAGGACCTCCCATGATGAGTCATTTGACGGAAGCCTGAATAATAATAATAATAATAATAATCATTTTTTCAATCCAAAGTGCAGAACCTTACATTTTGCAAAATTACGCTGACAACCATTATGCTTTGCCCACAATGCCAATTTATTTAAATCATACATCATCTTTATTAGCTACTGCCTTCCCCAGTTTTGCTTCATCAGCAAACAAGTGAATATTCCCCTCTCTCTAAATCATTCCCTATATCATCAATATACAAATTAAAGAATTGTGGCACTAGTATAGAGTCCTGAGGCACTCCACTAGTAACTCACTTCTTCCAGATTCCACTCCACCATATACTACTCTGTGGCTGAGAGACAGACACCCACCACTGTCTCTTAGCCACCCTCCTCTATCCATGCCACCAACTTTATATCATTCCCATTTTCCAATACTTTAACCACCACTCCTGAGATACTAATAGCCTGTAATTTGCTACTTCTGTCTTGGAACCACCTTTCTGTAATGGAACTCTCTTATCCTATTTCATTCCTTTGGAACCTTGCCAGAGCTAAGACTCAGATTAAACAACTTTGTCAGAGGCAATGCCAATTCTCTTTCAAGTCTTGCAGCATAGAGCTGACATACCATCTGATTCCACTGCTGTATTCATACTGATATTTTTTGATGTTGTTGTTATTACTGCAAGGGATGTGGGAATCTTTGCGGATGTTCAGGGACTACATCATGAAAGTTGTAAGGTTACCCCCACCCCCAAAAAAAAAGTTGCTGGAATGCCAAGAAGGCTAAGATTGTCTCAGAACTCTGGAATATTGAGTATGAAGACAGATTGAGAGAATATGGTCTTCAGAGTTTGGCAGATAGGAAGAGGAGAGGTGACATGATTGAGACATATAAGTTGGTGAGAGGAGCCTATCAAACAGATACAAGGAAATTATTGTATAGGATAATGGGTGATGCAAGAACAAGAGATCATCTCTAGACAAAAGTTTTTGTGCGTAAAAAGATGAAAAACAGATTTTTCATCTCTTTTTCATCCAAGCCAAAAGAGTATTTTTTTTTGCTTGGCAGGTGGTGAACAAAGGGAATTCATTGCCAAAATGGGTAGCGAGTGCTTCAAAACTGAATGTGTTTCAAGGCAAGGTATGATAATTATCGTGGTCTGTGAGTGTTTGACCTCTCGCAATGAGTTTTTGGACTTCATGGAAGCTTGTATACTACTATACTAATACTATTATTATTATTATTATTAAGAGATACTTCCAGGGAGTCAGGAACTCATTGAGAGAGGTCACATATCACCCCCATCAACTATGATCCCTTTTCTTGAATTCAATCATACCATCTGCACTCAAAACCTTCAATGGCCATCCATTCCAATCACACATCACTCTATGAGAGAAAAATCTACATTCACTTCATTCATTTTTGACTTCATGGATGTCCTTTCCCCAATCTCCATAAAATGATCAACACTTCCTGTTTGTCTACCACAATTCTCACATCTATCTCGGTTACACTAGCAACTGCAAAGTCTCAACCTGGATGATATACCCTTGCAAAGTGATCACTTAGTAACTCAACTATTTCTTCTGCTTCTAGGAGTGAGGACAAGAGTCAATCCCTGGAAGTTGTGAAAGGAAGTCATGAGCAAGAGAGTGAAGAGTAGTTTCTTCGCATGGAGGGTGGTTGAGCATGGAATACATTACCTGATAGAATAGTGAGAACCACTAGGATAGGCCTCCAACAATGAGTCTTGTGGCTTCATGGAGCTCCTGAATCATAACAATAATAATAACAATCAAAGTCAATAACAACCAAAAATCAAATGGTCTAGTAGGCAGAATAACGATCGAAAAGGTAGAATACTAGTTGGAGAGAACATTATTTTGCATTCTCATATATACAATCTGTCTTTAGAAGCAATTGAAATAGTTATCTCTCCCCCCCCCCTTCATTTTGAAGTTTTATTATTATTACCCAAGACCCCATGAGTCAAAGACTCATCTAGGAGGTCCTTTTATCATACACACAGCTCATCATACCGTGCTTTAAACACACACTCAAATTCTCTGCAGACACCACACTTTCAGGCAAGGCATTCCAATCATTCACAACTCTGCTTGAAAAAAACCTGCTTCTTCTCACTGTCCTACTCACACCCTCTTTATACAGTTTCCAGGGATGACCTCTGATCTCCCATTATTTTCTGTAGAACCTCTCCAGCATTGATCCTATAACAACCTCTTACTAACTTGTAGGTCTCTCTATCATATCTCCCCTCTTCCTCCTGTCCACCAGACTCTGCAAGTTGCATCTTCTCAATCTTTTATCATACTCAAGTTGCATCTTCTCAATCTTTTATCATACTCAAGTTGCATCTTCTCAATCTTTTCTCATACAGGATGAATGTTATGTTGGACAGAAAACTGAGTAGCATAGACATTTATCTTTTAGAAGCAAGTTTATCTAACTCTTGGAATTTACTCACTCTTGGAAAGTACACACAATTTTTCTCTGCTTGCTAAAACAGTGTGCAAGTATGGGTCTGTACTTTCAGACACATATTTTATGAACAAAGTATGCATCCTCTGTCATATAGAAAATTAAGAATAACAATTTTATGTTTGTATCAGTCATTTTTAAACAGAATGTACTGTGTAAATATTTGAATATGCAATAATTCACATTTAAAGTGAGTGAATGAGGTTTGCAAAGAAAGTTTGATTTATTTATAAATAACTACTTCATGTGTTTTTCTAAAAGGTGTCTAGAATTTATAAACAAAAATTCGTTGAATTTATATATCTCCTAACCAAATCTGTGTTACATAAGGAGTGTAAAAGAATCTATACATTCGCACAGATCAGATTTTTTTTTTTTTTTTTTTGACACAGTCTGACAGTAGAAGATCTTATACATCCTGGAGAAACTGCAATGGATTGGTAATCTGTTGGGGTTTCCACCAACAAATTTCCAGAATTCTATCAACTGCACCACTGTTCAACAAGGATACATACATTGTCCACACTTTTTTTTCTTTTTTAAATGTATCTGAAGTACATGAATAATTTTCTATTTAAAACAGTAGTTGTGATTATGAAGAGTATTTAATGGTACATCCTCCAATAAAGATCAAATGCCTGCTTTAACATTGGACATTTATTAATGTCAATGAATTGCCTCTCCCCCACATCACATTTTTAATGTAAATTTCACCAACAAATGGTTGTAAATATATCCTAAATTTTGGTATGTGGTAAACTACAGTTGTATAATCCTTTTTTCCTGTTTTAGAGACCAAATATGATAAAAATTTTTCCCAAAACCTTTCAGAGGGGTCTTGGAAAAATTAAACTCCCTGATGATTTTCCACCAAACTATAACACAAAATATTCTTAGAACAAATAGAAAGCTCCATTGATTATACAGCTGAAAGATCAAATATATATATATATATATATATATATATATATATATATACAGTAGAAGTAACTGAAACTTCATTCATGAGAAAGCTATGAAACTTTTTTTATAAGAGATCACATCAAAAGGAATCACATTCATCCTTCAAAGGAATAGCATTTTGCAGCTAATAAAATAAGATTTGGAAAGTTCAGAAATTTATATAATGTAAACAATAACCAAGCAAAAGGGTGATAAAGTTGGCTTGAGATCAAATTAGCTTTTTTTTTTTTATTTTAGAAAGTATGCCTATTTTGCAATAGTAGAAGAAAAGACTTCTCTAAGCTGAAAGAATGGATAACGAGAGTAACTTTAAGACTAATTCTCCTGTAGTCTACCATTCATTTAGTGTATCCACAGTCCCAGAATGTGGAAACATTAGAATCAGTATAACTTACTGACCACGATGGTTTTTCCTATCCTCAAAGTTATGTTTCTAACATATGACACCTTCAATTCAATCATGGACTAGGGTATTGTTGTGACTCAAAATTTAATCTCAGATAGACATTTAGTCAGCTGCTAGCTCAAGCTCTGCTGACAGAACTTAAAAGCTATTAGTTTGGGATTTCTGGCTTAAACCACATGTCATTAAAGATATGTAAATATTTAGAACCATTAAAAATTATGGATGGTAGTAAAAATCTTAGGATGCATATGTAGCCTTGTAACCTGAAAATATTTCTAGGTACATAACCATTATAGGTGTGAATCTAGTCAATGACTGGAATTCAATTTATTATAAAACTAGATACTTTTTCATATGCTTTTTTTCAGCTGGTTTACGAAGTCAGATGATCTTTGACATGGGAAAGTAAAGTTTTAACTCCACAACTCAGCAAAACATCACAAAATCCACCATTTATTTCAGACAATAATGCATATGAGTTTAGAATCACAAGATGGAAACATCTGTCTGCTGTACTCTTGTCCTGATGCCTTTAAAATAATCTATAGCCATGAGCAAACCAATCATGAGGACTAAGAGCCTCGATACCCACAAATTTCTAAAAGTTAATTAAAGCTAAAAGAGTTCTGCTAAATCTTTTGGAGAATAAAATACAATTAGAAGACAGAGGAGGAAAATCATCATCCATGCCTTATGAAAAATCTTACAAAAAGAATGATTCTAAAAACAAAACACAAATTGAACTCATTTTTAGAAGTTTGAAGTGTCAAGAAAACATTGAACCAAACAATGAAAGAAAAAGTAATTAAGAAAAGATAGGTGTTATTGAGCCACTTTGGTCTCATGAATGGGAATTATATATAAAGAGGATTTAATAGTAACAAAACGAGTAAAAAATCACAAAAAAGTGCAATTTATAGTAGTGTCTTCATATTGGGACACCATTCATTATTATCACAATAACTGACCCTAGAGCCATTCTTGAAATATGTACTGTAGATATAATGTTGTTTTGCTTCACTATGCCATTAAAATGGTTGAAATGAAATAGAAAATTTTGATAGTGACAGGAGTAGAGTCCAAAAGATGGCCTGTGACTAGTGGTGTGCAGCAGGGTTCTGTACATGGAACACTGCTGTTTAATTTGTTCATTAACGATATAGGGAAGGATCTGAGAGGAACGGTTTATTTGTTCGCTGATGATGCAAAGTTGGGTAGGGCAATAGTGAATGCAGAAGATGTAAAAATTTTGCAGGATGATTTGGATAGATTGGAGGTCTTGGCTAAGGAGAATGGATGTCAATTTAATGTGGCAAAATGTAAGGTTATGCATTTTAGGGCAAAAAGATTAGCAGCAGTATATCACATTGGTGGAATTGTACTCCAGGAGATTGATAAGGTCACGGACTTGGGAGTGTTGGTGGATAGGGAGTTGAAGTTTAGGGGGCACATTGCAAAAGTGGCTAAATCAGCTCATCAAATCACTTGGATGCTGAAGAACACTTTGACGAGCAGAGATAAGCAAGTTATTGTTCCTCTGTATTGAGCTTTGATAAGACCCCATCTCGACTACTGTGCCCAGATTTGGTCATCTAGGTTTCTTCCTGATGTGGAGGAGGATGAGAGGATCCAGAGGCAAGTGACCAAGATGATAGCAGGTCTATGGAATGAACCTTATGAAAACAGGTTGAAGATTTGTGGGAATTGGTTGATAGACGGAAAAGGGGAGATATGATTGAGACATTCAAATTGCTGAAGGGTTTCTACAGGATTAACTCAGAAGATATTTTTGAGAACAGGACTGGTGGCGGGAGGACTAGGGGACATTCATGGAAGCTGGGCAAGAGTGTGGTTAGTAAGGGGTGTTAGAGTTGGGTTTTTTACTTTTAGAGTGGTGAATGAGTGGAATAAGCTGCCAGAGTCTGTTGTGGGTGCTATGATGGTGAATGAGTTCAAGGCAAAGTATGATAGATACTGTGTGAATGTCGAATAGTTGTGATGAACATGATGTTTAGGGTCTCCATCGATGAGTCTAAGGACTCCTTGGAGTCGCCCGTAACAACAACAATAATAATAATAATAATAATAGTGATTCTAAATTCATTAATTTCCACTAAGTTAGGGAGGATTATTATTTTTATTTCATCTGTTGAAATAGGTACTTATAATCTTACAAAATGCACCTAATGGAGAAATAGTTACTACTATTTCTCCATTAGGAGTTCTGTAAGATTTACTACTCCATCCAATGAGCTAAAGTATTTGAATAAGCAGTTGCTTTATTAGAAACCATTAAAAAGAGAGAAAGAGAAATGGCAGTCTTAGTTCTTGAAAGAATACTTACCCTTGAATTACAGTCTAAACAATGGAAATGTTCTCTGTAATTTAGATCTTTACAATATGCGCTTCCACATTCTGTTGCATTGGCAAACCTATCATATTTACAATAAAAAAAAAGGAATGATTACTGTAATTATTTTTATTAGACAAAAATCTAGTTCATTAATAAACTATTTCATAACTATGAATTTTAAATTATCCTTGATAAGAAATTATATTCTTGTTTTTATCTTTACCCAAGCATGAGCAAACAAGAGTCGGCATGTATCTTCCTGTCAAGTAAAATAAGTCTATATATAATAATAATTTTAAGCAATGAAGATATTTCTTATACAAACTTATGTTTGCTCATGCTTGGGTAAAGGATTAAAAAAATGTAATTGCTTGTTCAAATATAATTTACTTTCTGTCCAAGCAAAAAAAAAAACTTGCCGCAATGATTAAAGAGTGAAGCAGTAGGTCACGCCTTTAATTAGAAACATAATCAGGTAAGGAAAATTAAACAGAACACCATAGTTTCTGGGAAATCTCAAGGAACAGCTTTACTTATTGCTATTAATGTATTATTATTATTATTATTGTATGGGCACCTCCACAGAGTCCAAAGACTCATCCCGTGATGAGTCTTCCACCACCAAACTATTCACACAATCTATCATACCTATCCTTGAATTCCTTAACAGACAAAGCACTCACAATGGCCTCTGGCAACCCATTCCATTCATTCACCACTTTTGAAGTGAAAAATCTAGTCCTCACATCCCTACTAATAACGCCTTTACTGAACTTCCAGAGATGATCTAGCGTTCTGCACCATCTAGCCAAGTTCTGAAACATTTCCCCTGCATCAATCCTATAAAATCCTTAAAGTACCTTAAATGTTTCTATCATATCCCCTCATTTTCACCTATTAATTGACTTCTAATCCACACACACTCTCAATCTATCCTCATAGAGAACATTCCACAGATCACTCACTATCTTTGTTGCTCACCTCTGGATCCTCTCCACCACTTCCTCATCGCCAAGAAACCCCAGGAGACCAGACCTGAGCACAGATCCAAATGTGGATGTATTAAGGCCTTATAAAGAGGAATAGCAACTTCCTTATCTCTACTTGTTAGCATGTTCTTCAATAGCCAAGTAATCATATGAGCTACCTTAGTAACCTTAGCAATATGCCCTCTAAACTTCAACTTTCTGTCTACCACCACCCCTAAATTCCTAACTTCATCTATTTCCTGGAGTACAGTTCCATCAATGTGTACACAGCTTGTAATCTATTTATTCCAAAATGCATAACTTTACATTTCTCCACATTAATAAACTGACGCCATTATCTTTTTCCTCCCCATACCGACAGCCTATTTAAATCATCCTGCAAGCTCTCCATATCATCACCTTGATTCACTATTACTCTACCTAATTTTGCATCATCAGCAAACAACTGAATATTTCCTTTCAGATTATACCTATATCATTTATGAATAAATTAAACAGTAGTGGTCCTGGCACTGAATCTTGCAGCGCACCACTAGTCATCTGCTTTCTCTGGGATTCTGCTTCTCCGTATACCACTTTTTGATATCTGTCCAGCAGCCACCCTCTTATCCACATAACCAGTATCATATCCATTTATATTTGTTCTACCTTTGCTTAAAAGATTTCCATGTGGTATTCTGTCAAATGCCTTTGCAAAATCCAGCAGAAGAATCATTGTGTAGTCATTTCCTTATCCAACTCAGCTGTCACTCTATTATAAAAAACAAGTTAATAAATTACTAATGCACGACTGACCCTTCATAAAGCCATGGTACTCCACATAAAGTATCATATTCTTATCCATCCATTCTTGAATTCTCATTTTGACTAATTTTTCTGGTACTTTTATCACAACTCCTGAGATACTGATCAGTCTATAATTTGCTACTGCAATCTTAGAATCTCTCTTATGCAAAGGAATTATTTTGCCCTTTTCCCAATCCTGTGGAACTCTACCAGAACTGGGATTTAAATTAAACAGCCTAGTAAGAGGCAATGCCAATTCCCTTGCACATTCTTGCAAAATGCAAGCTGATATCCCATCTAATCCCACAGATGTATTTACATTGAGATTCTGCAATATCCTAAGAACCTCCACGTCATTCACCTCTGTTCCCACATCAGTCTGTGTCACATATGTCACCACATTAACCTCACTTTGATGACATACCCTTGCAATGTGGTCACTCAGTAACTCACCAATCTTATCTGCTTCTGTCACCTTGTCATCAACAGCACGCATTGAGGTTATTCTTCCTGTTACTTGCCACATAATGAAAGAACTCTTTGGGATTTCTTTTGGCCTGTTTGGGCTAGTTTCTTAGCATAATCTGATTATGCCTTCCTTACCATGCTGGTCACCTTTCTTCTTATATACACTCCACAACAATTTATTTTTTTGCAGCATATGCTGAATGATACTATTATTATTATTATTATTATTATTATTGTTCCGGGCAACTCCAAGGAGTCGACAGACTCATCGAGGGAGGCCCTAACATCATGTCAAGAACAACTATTCGACATTCACACAGTATCTATCATACCTTGCCTTGAACTCATTCACGGTCGTAGCACCCACAACAGACTCTGGAAGCTTATTCCACTCATTCACTACTCTCCAAGTAAAAAACCTAGCTCTAACACCCTTGCCAACCATGCTCTTGCTCAGCTTCCATTCATGGCCCCTAGTCCTCCCACCACCAGTCATATTTTCAAAAATATCTTCTGGATCAATCTTGTAGAAACCCTTCAGTAATTTGAATGTCTCAATCATATCACCCCTCCTTTGCCTATCGACCAATTTCTGCAACCCACAAATCTTCAACCTATTCTCATAAGGTTCATTCTACAGACCTGCTATCATCTTGGTCACTCGTCTCTGGATCCTCTTCACTTCCTCCCCATCACAAAGAAACCCTGGTGCCCATAACTGGGCACAGTAGTCCAGATGGGGTCTTATCAAGGCTCGATACAGAGGAACAACAACTTGTTTGTCTCTGCATGTTAAAGTATTTTTCAGAAGCCAAGTGATTTGGTGAGCTGTTTTAGTCACTTTTGCAACGTGCCCCCTAAACTTCAATTCCCTATCCACCAACACTCCCAAATCCCTGGCCTCATCAATCTCCTGGAGTACGGTTCCACCAATGCGATATACTGCTGCTATTCTTTTCACCCCAAAGTGCATAACCTTACACTTTGGCACATTAAATTGACATCCATTTTTCCTAGCCCAGTCCTCCAAACTATCCAAATCATCCTGTAAAATTTTGACATCCTGTGCACTCATAATTGCTCTACCCAACTTTGAATCATCAGCAAACAAGTGAACACTTCCTCTCAAATCCTTTCCTATAATATTGAAGAACAAATTGAAAAGCAGTGGTCCAAGAACAGAGCCCTGTGGCACTCCACTAGTCACAAGCCGTCTTTTAGACTCCACTCCTGAATAAACCACTCTCTGGTATCTCTCCTTCAACCACCCTCCTATCCATCTCACCAACCCTATATCTATCCCCATCTGCTCCAGTTTACTGATTAGGGTTCTATGTGGTATCCTATCAAAAGCCTTGGCAAGGTCCAGTAGTATTACTGTAAACCCATTACCCCTATCCAGTTCAGCCGTCACTGTGTTATAAAATGTGAGCACGTTACTGAGGCATGATCTACCCTTCACAAAACCATGTTGTCCCCCATACAATATCCCATTTTCATCTATCCAATCCTGTATTCTTTTCTTGACTAATTTCTCTAAGACCTTGACAATGATTCCTGATATGCTAATCGGTCGGTAATTTACAATAGCAGTCTTGGAACCTTCTTTATGCAGTGGAACTATTTTCTCCTCTTTCCACCCCCTCGGGACTAACCCAGACCTGAGACTCAAATTAAACAAAATGGTCAAGGGTACGGACAATTCTTTAGCTGCTTCTCGTACAACACGAGCTGGTATACCATCCAATCCCACAGACGTATTGACATTGAGGTTATGCAATAGACTACTCACCTCCACTTCATTCACCACAATTCCTGTATAATCTACTGGTACATTCGTTTCTGCAATGTCACCACCTGGATGATATATTCTTGCAATTCATCTTATTATTATTATTCATCCATCTAACTATTCATCCACCTTACTATTCATCCATCTAACTCCTATCTGATTTGCCTTCCTTACCTTAGGATTGTCTGCATGGTTAGCCTAGTGGCTATGCGCTTTGCAACCATATGCCTGGGGAAGGAGTGTCCTAGGTTCAATTCCCGTCGATGACATGAGGAGCTCAAGGATCTACCTCAGCCATAGCAAAGTTAGCCAGTCTTGGGCGTGGGCAACAGGATTTTTTCCCCCAGTTTATCTGGGGTTTCTCATCCTGCAAGCAGGCAAAACCAGCCCTGTGAGCACACAGGCTACAGTCATAGGATACCTCCAGGAATAAGGAGTAACCAACCTGTTCTGTAGGATTTCGGTTCCGAATGCTATACGGTAAAAAGTGTAGGTCTATGCGTGAGCACAAATTAGGAAATTAGGACCTTAGGATTGTATATTAGTAGTAGGGGGCTACGCCCCTTGTGCCCAATCCCCCCGTGTTCCAGACTGGTAGGCTGGTTCTCCTTGAATTCTGATGACTCAAAAGGTAGTTTCCTCCTCCCTCTCTGGCACCTACGGTGCCCCCCCCCCCCGAGTTCCGGACTGGTAGGCCGGTTCTCCTTGAATTCTGATGACCCGAATTTTGAAGACTCGACACTCAGGGTAGTCCCTGAGTTTCAAAACGTTTCAAATAACTTGACAAAAAACATGACACAAAAACGTTTCATAAAACACTTATAATTTTATATCTATAGGGTAGAATACAATTTAGGATTGCTTCCTTTAGATGCCCATTAACAACATCCTTCCATTGCAAGGCTTTATCCCATGGCACAGCTCCAAGCTTCCTCCTAAGCTTGTCATAATCACTTGCCTTGTAGTTCCACATATATCCCTTCTTGAGAGAATATTACTAATGTTTTGCAATATCCCAAGTCAGACTTCATGGTCACTTTTCCCCAATTGAAGGCAATGTAGCCACCTTGGTTATGGGTAGCTTTTCTGATCCTATGACCAGGTCCAATAATCTTGTGCCCTGAGTCCCCTCCATCACATGTTGCCTCAAGTAGTTATCTCTCAGTAGGCATATAAATTTCATTTCCTTCCTGCTATATGATCTTTCTTGCTTCCAATCTATATTGCTATAGTTCAAGTGCCCCATAATAATCACTGAACATGCACTCGTATTAATAACTTTAAAAAAAAAAACGAAAGGCTGGTATTCTATTCCTAACAAGCTCAAGACATCATATCAACTGCCTGAATTTGATTCCTTCTGTCACAAAGGCGGCAGCAGTAGACAGTTCACTCGGTAGTAGATAGTACAAAAACTTTTGATCTTCCATGGCTCAAACTTTCTCATTCTGTCAGATTTTTTTTCTTTTGAGAATCTCATCCATGATTCAAACTTCCCCATTCTATCAGAAACACTTTTATCTTTTTGTGAATCCCATATGTAAAAGACTGTTAACCTTTAGTTCATCAGTGTTAATACTGCAGGTGGGTTTGGTATCCCTGATCTGGATACCAAATATGTTACTTTTTCAAGCCATTTCAGACTTCCAAATATGTAGGGCTGTTGGTCTCAACACCAGATGATGAAATTCATCTACCACCTAAAGACATTCATAAAATATCCATGCCTATAATGGGATTCAAAACTACAGCCTGCTGATTACAGAGAACAGATACACTAACCACTTAGCCAACCATGGAAGATCTGAATTTACTGTTCCCAGATGCACAAATCACTCCAAACTGTTTGGCCTGTAGTCAAACTATCCACACATCAAAATCATTATTATTATTATTATTATTATTATTATTATTATTATTATTATTACGGGTATCTCCATGGAGTCAGTAGACTCATTGCGGGAGACCCAAGCTAGCAAAACAATATCTGTCATATCTCTTCTTGAATTCATTTACAGATGAAGAGCTCACAACAAAGTCAGGCAATGAATTCCACTCATTCACCACCCTCCAGGCAAAAAACCTTGTTCTGACACCTTTGTTAACCACACTCTTCTTTAATTTCCAGAGATGACTTCTTGTTCTTCCATCACTATCACACAGCTGAAACATTTCCCCTGCATCAATCCTATAAAAACTTTTTAGTAATTTGAATGTTTCTATCATATCCCCTCTTCTTCGCCTATCAACCAATCTCTGCAATCCACAAGCTCTCAATCTATCAATGTAGGGAGCATTTTTTATATCACTCACCAACTTTGTCACTCTTCTCTGAACCCTCTCCACAGCCTCCTCATCTCCAAGGAATCCAGGTGACCAGACCTGAGCACAGTAATCCAAATGTGGAAGTATCAATGCTTTATAAAGGGGAATAATAACCTCTTTATCTCTGGATGTCAGTGTGTTCCTCAACAACCAAGTAATCCTATGTGCAATCTTGGACACCTTAACAATGTGTCCTCTGAACTTCATCTCCTTATCTACCAATACCCCTAAGTCCCTAGCCTCATCAATCTCTTGGAGTACCTTTCCATCGATGTAGTACACAGCTGGTAATCTTTTAATCCCAAAATGCAAGACTTTACACTTTTCCACATTGAACTGACATCCATTTTCTTTTGCCCATTTTACCAGCTTATTTAAATACTCCTGCAAACTTTCAACATCAGCTTGATTTTTTATTGCACTACACAACTTTGCATCATCAGCAAACAACTGAATATCTCCCTTTAAGCCGTTTCCTATATCATTTATATACAAATTAAACAACATTGGCCCAAGCACAGAGCCCTGAGGCACACCACTGGTCACCTGCCTCATTCTGGACTCGGCTCCTCCATACACCACCTTATGGTATCTCTCCCTGAGCCATTCTCCTATCCATATCACCAATTTAATATCCATTCCCATCTGCTCCAATTTGCGTAACAGTGTTCTATGGGGTATCCTATCAAAAGCCTTAGCAAAATCCAGAAGTACCACTGTGTAGCCAGTTCCTTTGTCCAACTCTGATGTTATTCTATTATGGATAGTTAATAGATTGCTAAGGCAGGATCTACCTTTAACAAAACCATGTTGGCCTCTATAGAGTATCATATCCTGATCCACCCATTCTTGAATTTTGTCTTTAACCAACTTTTCCAATACTTTTACCACTACTCCTGAGATGGTGATTGGTCTGTAATTCAATACTGCAGTTTTAGAGCCACCCTTATGCAAAGGAACCACTTTGCCTAACTTCCACTCCCTAGGGACCATACCAGAGTTCAAACTTAAATTAAATATCCAGGTAAGAGGGGTATTGGATATCATGGGATTCAAAACTACAGCCTGCTGATTACAGAGAACAGATACACTAACCACTTAGCCAACCATGGAAGATCTGAATTTACTGTTCCCAGATGCGCAAATCACTCCAAACTGTTTGGCCTGTAGTCAAACTATCCACACATCAAAATCAATTTTCCTCAATGAGTTTAACATCCACACTCCAACTGACTTCTATTTTCAAATTACAAGTTGGAAGGATGCAGAATATATGCTGTAAATGATGATTTAACACAAATAGTAAATCTACCCACCTGCATTCCTTGGCAATCTACGTGACTCTCAGAGAGTGGTGTGAACTGCCTGGATGGATGTAAACAAGTGTGTTCACACTTGTTTACATCCTTACAATTAATCTCTCAAATATTTTACTGATGTCAGCTCTCCACTGGTTAATTAAAAGAATAATTTGATGATGTTTCTTCTCTTGTAGAATCTCTCTCTGTAATACTGTCATTCTCAAACTTCTGTCATGTGGTCTTACAACAATGTCATGTGTGATGAGCTCTGCAATTATTATTAATCTTTTCCACAGAATATTGTTACTATTATTTGCATTCTCCTGATTCGAACACTTGTTCCAATCAAACTAATGAAATAATTCTTGTTGGAATGAAAGACCTACATTCTTCTATTCACATAAAACTCTCACCTGTTACCCAAATCTTGATTCACCAACAAGAGCATCAAGGCAGTCAATGTAAAAATAATAATAATAATAATAAAATAATAATAAATATATAAATAAACATGCAGCACACCATACCCGGCTTGCAATTTAATCCTCAATTACACTGTACATAAGTTTGCAGCAACTGGGAAAAGAGAGGGGGAGGGGCAAGGTTCCAAATTTGACTTTGAAATTACTAAAAAAAAAAAAAAGTAGAAAACTTGTTGTGCACCCTAATGGATAATTTTGCTTCTGGTCCTTAGCTAAGACTGGATAGCCCACCTCTCTCACACACACTGCTGGTACCCCACTGTATCATCACCTGCAGACCTTGATATTTTGGAAAGAAGGAATCAAAAGAATCTTGCTAGGCATAGATAGCTAGAGCAATTCTGGTCCTAATAGTATCCCCCCCCCCCCTTTGCACTTGATCCTGGTTCTTATGCCCTTCATACCCGCTAATATTCTACCATCAGATAATTTATCTTTTAGAAATCAATCTATATCTAACCTGTTCCAAAAGTAAAATCTGCCACTGAACCATCATCCATTTGTTTCTACTTTTGATTCTTTTGATTCCTTCTTTCGAAAATATCAAGGTCTGTGGGTGATGACACAGTGGGGTACCAGCAGTGTGTGAGAGAGGTGGAACATCCAGTCTTAGCTAAGGACCAGAAGCATAATTATCCACTTCAGTCTTCTCAAATGTAATGCCAAAAAGCTCTTCTTCACTGTTAAGAAACCTACAAGCTATTCAACAATCATCAATATAGATTCTGACATCCTTATTCTACAGGAGAACTTGTGGAGTGATATGGCATACCTTTGGATGCCATACAACTTTAGGAGAAATGCAAACATAGCATCTGGAATTTTCTAAACACACACTAAATCTAATGCAGAGACCTTCTAAACAAACTCCCACCTTATAGTTTTTCTACTGTCTTTTTTAAATGATTCAACAGCCTCTTCAATGGCCATTTAGTGTGTGTGTGTGTGTTTGATGGTTGGCTTTCTCTGTTCAGACCTCCCAACTAATGCAAGAATACTCCAAACAGTTTCCTCAATGGCATTCAGTATCTCTCTCTCTCTCTCTCTCTGTGTGTGTGTGTGTGTGTGTGTGTGTGTGTGTGTGTGTTATAATGGTTAGAGTTCTCTGTTCAGACTTCTATATTAATGCAAGAGCACTCCAGACCTCTATTTATTCTTTTATTCACATCCTACATTAATGATGTCCTCTCATTGATTTCATATCTTACCCATATTTCTAATGACATCAGTGCAGTCTATTCTTCAAATTCTGTAAACCATGCATTACTCAAATAATTAAAAG
Organism: Typopeltis vanoorti; assembly: GCF_054136105.1. Taxonomy (NCBI): domain Eukaryota; kingdom Metazoa; phylum Arthropoda; class Arachnida; order Uropygi; family Thelyphonidae; genus Typopeltis; species Typopeltis vanoorti. Next base: position 119,923,689 of record NC_143552.1, read on the forward strand.
CTCAATTTAGATCATCAACAACTGCTGCCTTAAATGCAGACCTCTATGCATTCTCCAATAGGAAGAATAAAACTCAGTTTCCATGCAAGCAAAACATACTCTAGGTTTATTTACTTCTCACAAAAAAAGAACCATCTTTAACCTCTTACTTTGTTAATAACAAGATTCTCAGAGAACATCAGCTCTATTTTCCTTGAGTTAAACTATGTCCAGCCTCTTCTATCACAAAGATACTTATCTGTAGCTTCCAAAAATTTGAGTATCTATCCTTTTGTACTCTAAGCAATAGTCATCCTCTGAACAATTGATCATACATCCCAGTCTGCTCTGCCTTGCCTTAGAATACTATTCCTGCATTTGGGAATAGTATTCGCTTTTCTAAAAAAAGTAATCCCTCTATTCAAAAGAGAGTAATCTGGCAAATTAGCAACATGTCTCTTGTTGACTCACTTTACTCTGTCATATGGACAGTCTGTTTCTACATTTTCAACAGATATTTGCTGTTCAACAGAAATGACATCCATAATACCTCCACTTCTCTACCTCCAGAGTACAGTCATGAAGGAAGTTGCAATATATGATGTAAGGAATTTGTTGCTGCAACAAATTCTCACATCACTGAAAATTTTTCCACTTGGTTATATTATAAATTAAAGCTGCCAAGAAATTATATTTTTGGTTTTATCCTTTATCCAAGTGTAAGCAAACAAAGTTTACGCATGAAGTTGCTTCACGACTGAGCTACTTGTATATAGAGGCTAATGACTTCACATCAACTGCCTTAGTATCCCATAATACAATGCACATATTCTTATGGACATGTATAATGCTATGCATTATGAGAAAGGCCACCACCCCCATTACTTCAACCTTGGTATCACTTACCAAGTGATACCAAGGTTGTGGTGTCACTTGGTAAGTGATACCACAACCTTGGGTCTGGCTCCCACTGATGAGACTTCAATAAAGGCCACTACCCAGACCAGTTTCAACTGGTCTGGGTAGTGGCCCTTCCCATAATGCATAGCATTATACATGTCCATAAGGATATGTACATTGCATTATGGGATACTAAGGAAACCGATGTGAAGTCATTAGCCTCTATATACAAGCAGCCCAGTCTTGAAGTGCCTTCAAGCACAAACTTTGTTTGCTTACACTTGGATAAAGGATGAAACCAAGAATATAATTTCTTGGCATCTTCTTTAATTTATAGTATAACCAAATGAAAAAATTTCGATATCCATTTCTAATCTAGAGTATTTCAGCTATAAGGTGCGATAGCTTTTGGCTACTTGTATATAGAAATATGACTTCTGCATTACTTTAACCTTGGTATCACTTCTGGTCTGGCTTCCACAGCTGCACTTTTGTGATGAAGAGGGAAATTCGCTGAAGTGGTTTCCATGGAGGCGGTGCTGCTGAAGTGGATGCTTTTCCTTGGAATTATGAGTAGTTCTGCTCAGTGGTAGGGTTAGCTTGTCACTGAACAGAGCCACTGCTGAGTTAAATGATCCTTCAGGTCACTCATCGTTCGGTGATCTGAGGGATTACCTGAAGTTTTTGGAGATATCTCCCCACACATAAACAAGATCTGGGAAGTCTGATGAAGTAATCTTGTGGCGGTTTCGGTAGATGCCTGGGTTATGAGCAGCTCTGTGTGGCGGGGGTGTGCCTGCCATTGGAAAAAGCCACTGCTGAGGATTCTTCTCTGTGGCAGGGTGGGCCTGTCACTGAGTAGAACCATCACTGAGTTAAACGATCCTTTGGGTCATTTGTTGTTGGCTGATCTGAGGGATCGGCCGAGTTTTTGGAGACCCCCCCCTTCATCTTTACAAAGGTTGAAACCGGTTTGGGTAGAGGCCTTCCCATAATGCATAGCATTATACATGTCCGTAAGGATATGTGCGTTGCATTATGGGATACTAAGGCAATTGATGTGAAGTCATTAGCCTCTATACACAAGTAGCCAGTCGTGAAGCAACTTCACGAGAAAACTTTGTTTGCTTACACTTGGATAAAGGATGAAACAAAGAATACAATTTCTTGGCGTCTTTAATTTATAAATTTTCATATCTTCAACTGGATTTGAACTCATCTCTTTCCAATTAATGCTGTTGTTGTTGTTGCTGCAATGTGTGGCAGTATGCAATAATCAATGTTAAAAAGAAAAGCAAAAAGAAAAATACTATACTTATTGATGTTGAAACTATACTTAATTTGTCAGAAAGCATGCATCCGTTAAGGTATGATTTATTTTATTAACGTCTTAGATTATTAAATAAAAATAAGCACCAGATGAGATTTTATATTACAGTATAATCTACATGAAAGACATATTTTATTAATAAATTACGGGTAGGATTTAAATGTGAAGGATATTTAGCAATACTTTTTATAATATGATAGACAAAACTTCACATTTTGCTATGCTTTATTAACAACTATCAGTAAACATAACTGGCTTGAGAATAAAAAGAGGAACAGCAAAAACTATTTATTCTGAATTAATTTAAATCTAATTTTATATCATTTCATCACTTTTTTAAAAAAAAAAACAACAACACATAATACAGTTTAAAAATTAACAAATTTAGAAAATATAAACTTTTTGCACAAAGTCAGTTCTGTAAATATAAAATCTAGGATGAAAAACTGGGAAAAATTTTAAAAGAAAAGAACCAAACTGGAGACACCTTTGTACCTTCTGATTGGAGAAGTTAGGAGGAAAGAACATTTATAAAGACTTTTCAACTGAGAGCAAGTTAGTCAGAGTCATCAGTTTACTCTCCAGGAAATCTGATTTTCCTTTCTGCAGAACAGACAAACTGGCAAAGAGAACATATGCAATTTTGAAGCAATGTATCATTATGGTGATTATCAAAGGAATCTGGGCTATATGAGTTATAGCAAGGATTGATCTTGCAGCAGTTCAAGATCAGTCACCCATTCATAGTTTCAGTTTCAGATATTCAAATTACCTTATATTCATCTTATCCATTTTCATTCTCTAGCATCATATCTTTTGAATACCTTGAAAACAACAATATGAAGATATTCAGGTGCAATTATTATTATTAACATAATTATTATTATATGGATATATTTAAAGATGCATCATGGGAGTAAACACACTAACCGCTATTCAAAAATGCCAGTCATACCTCTCCTCAAACTTACTCACTGAAAGAGCACACAGCCACCTATTCTACTCATTTACCACTCTCCATGCAGAAAGTCTAGTCCTTAAACCCTTCCTATCCATGCTCTTACACAACAAAAGTGTGATGCAAGTAAGCGAGTTCAGTGGTAAGAGCACTGTCATTGGAACATATAGCTCTAGCTCTGTGGGTTAAGTGCTTTTAGGATACCATATGAGGGTGGCCTAAAAAGTTCTCGGCCTAACAATGAAAAAACTAATTTATAATTTCAAAATTATTTTTATTTTTCAACATAATCTTTCTTAAGACTAATACATTTATTCCAGCGATGCTCCAGCATCATTATTCCATCCCTGTAGTGGTTCTCAGTAAGATCTGCAAAATACCCCTCTACAGCTGCAATCACCTCTTGATTCGAAGAAAAACGCTGACTAGCGAGGAAGAGTTTTAGTTTTGGGAAGAGATAGAAGTCAGAGGGAGCCAAATCTGGGAAATAGGGTAGATGTTCCAACAATTCATAGTGCAGATCCCTTAATTTTCCCATTGCCAAAAGCAATTTCCCATTGCTTTTGGGAATGGGAAAATAAGGGGTCAATGGGACAATAAGTGCATTGTCCTGAAAGATGATTTTTTTTCTTCTGCGAACCAGGTCTTTTTTTTCGTCTAGTCTGGTTAAAAGATCGGAATAACATCTCATCTTCCTTTTACCCTCTTTTACCTTGCGGTGTCGAGGGTTCATTAATCATCGGCCCTCAAACTGCTCACAGGATAAGGTGGTCAGCCCTACATCCCCGTGTATCCTATATCCATAGTGTTGAGTTCTCAAGGCCGGTTTGCCTGCTTTGCAGGATCAAAAACTCCACGATAAACTGGGGAAAAAACCCTACTGTCCACTCCCAAGACCAGCTAACTTGGCTATGGCTGAGGAAGATCCTTCAGTTCCTCACGTCACTGACAGGAATCGAATCCAGGACACTCCTTCCCCCAGGCATATGGTTGCGAAGTGCACAGCCACTAGACTAACCGTGCGGACTCAGAATAATTTTCCCCGGTTATTGTTTTTACCCTTTTCAAGATAATTAATAAAGAAAATTCCTTTAGCATTCCAAAACACCGATGCCATGACCATTCCTGCTGATGGAACCAACTTTGTCTTCTTTGGCACTGAACAACTGGCTTCTGTCCACTGTTTTGACTGGTGTTTGGATTCTGGTGTGCAGTGGTGAATCCAAGTTCATCCACAGTAAAAAATCAACGCGCAAAATCAGTTTTATTCTTGTTAAAATGCTCCAAGCACTGTTCAGAGATTTTCATGTGAGTGTATTTTTGATCTGCTGTGAGCAAGCATGGCACCCGTCTTGCGCCAAGCTTTCCCATATGCAATTCTTCATGCAAAATATATCTTACACGTTCTTTTGAAATGCATATAGTCTCAGCAATTTCATGATGATATGGTATTGGATGACTCACCAGTCATCCAGTACCATATAGTGCACTTGATCAATGATTTCTGGTGGTGTTGTTGCACTTTTGAATGTTCTTCACATGGATCATCTTCAAGGCTGGTGCAGCCACGTTTAAAGTTGGCAGCCCATTTCTCAATTGTCATAAATGAAGGAAAAGAGTGCCCATAAACTTTTATGAACTTCGAATGAATTTCTTTTGCCGTTAAACCTTCTTTTACAAAGAATTTTATAACCGCATAATACTCAATTTTATCCATTTCAAGGGATACAGACAACACATTTGCTTCAGATAGCTGTATGAAACAAACTACTTGATAGAATGACTACAATTTCACATGGATGCTTATGACAGATGTACCAACTTAGAAAAAAAAATCTTGCAGATAGTGTCGCCATCTATGGTTGAGGCCAAAAACTTTTCAGATCACTCTCGTACTGTTGAGCTGGATGATGGCGTGAATGCTTGTGTAAATATCTCCCTAGATGTGTGTTTTCTTGTCATTCTGTGTTGTAATCAATACCGTTAAAATAAACTAACAACATCTAAGGGTGTGTTGCTTATTCTCTCCTGTCCGGTTAAGGCTAGAAATATTTCTTTAGTATCTAATCCAGTGGTTCTCAAACTTTTTGAAGTCGGGGCGCATTTAAAATCCTACAAATAATTGTAGGCGCACTATATACAAATTTCTGAGAAATATGTTATAATAATTAAGTCAAATATTACAGAAAAAAAAATAATGCGATAAAAAAAAATAAAATGAAACATACCTTAAGTTTATTCATTCTTGTGTTTATAAGAAACATGAGCCTGATGTGTCCTAGCAATTGCTTCAATGTTTGGGCATATATTTGAAAGGCAAACTCTCATTTCCTCATCAATACATTGAAGAGTTCCACTCTTTTTACACTTAATTGTGGTGAGGGTAGAAAATCCTAATTCACATAAATATGATGTTGAAAATTGTAGTAAAATGTTCAAAGCTTTTTTAGATACTGACACAACACATATTCTTCTTTTATAGAAATCCAAAAGGCTTCAAGAGACAATTCCTTATGTTTAATCATCAATCCACGATCAGTGGATATAGCTGCCAGTTTTTCTTCTTCTTCTTCTTCTTCTGTTAATGTTAAACCAAACTCACTTGAAGTTTCCATAAATGGGTTTCTAATCTCGTATTGTTCAGTGTTAAGTGATGGAAAATAAGAACTCAATTTTTCTTCTAAACTTGTTAAATGTTCAACTATTATTGGAAGTGTTTCATTTATGCAAGTGTTACTTACCAATGGAAACATTTCCAAATTACCTTCAAGAGCTTTTCTTTTCCAAATCTGTAGTTTTCTCTGAAATGCTTTCATTTTGTCGGTGGATGTGAGAATATTTTCTTCTTTCCCTTGCATGATAGTATTCAAAATATTGAGTTACTGAAATATATCGGCCAAATACTGTAACCTGACAATCCAAAATTTGCACCGAAGGAGGTTACAAAAATGTAATTGTTTCATCTCTTCAAAAAATGCAAGAAGTTCTTGTCGTAGCTCATGTACACGGGTAAGTACTTTCTCCCTTGACAGCCACCTCACCTCAGTGTGTAAAAGCAGCCGTCTGTGTTGTGAATCCATATCGATACAAAGCTTTTTGAATAAACACGATTTGACAGGTCTTGTTTTAATAAAGTTTACCATCTGAACAACTTGATCTAAAACTTTTCTTAATTTTTCTCCCAATGTTTTTGCCATCAAGGCCTCCCTATGAAGAAAGCAGTGAGTTACGATAACATTCTCATTTTGTTTTTCACCTAAAGTATGTCTTTAAAGTATATTTTATGCTATCAGTCTCAGAACTGATAGCATAAAATAGCTTTCATATTTTTTGCCTATCAGTTCTGAGACTTGATAAGAAGCAATATGAGCTTTATCAGAAACAGTCATTATACTTTTAAAAGAATTTGCTGCTTTTGTTTGCTGTTTAGACAATCTCTTGAAAAAACTTACAGATTTATTTGTAAATTAGAGTGTATAATTTTAAAATGTTTACTCAATTTACTAGGAAGCAATGATTCATTTGCCATTTTACATCCACATACTAAACATAGCGGCAAAGGATAATCTTTACTTCCAGTCCAAGTGAAACCAAAGCTTAAATAACTTTCATTATATTTGCGAGTAGGCCGTGATTTTGCTTTCTTACTTGCACTTAACTTTTGCTCACTTCCAGAATCTGATTCTTCAATATCATGCTTCTTTTTGAGAAATCTATTTTATTTGGGTGTATTTATCTGAAAATAAGTAATATGCACATAACATCCGCTTCCAACACTTTTAAAATAAGTAATATGCACATAACATCCACTTCCAACACTTTTAAAATAAGTAATATACACAATAAGAATAAACCATATTCTTGTTCTCTTTGCAAGAAAAACCACTGTTAATTAACATAATAATGATGTGTTGACAAAAAGAGCGGTATATCTGTAATGAAAAAGTATAATAGAGTAACTATATTTATTTTTATATGTGAACACATATTTCTCTGGAATACCACAGAACACGCCCAGAAATCTTCTAGGGCGCACCCTTTGAGAACCACTGATATAATCTATAAAATCATTTTAGTAATATATATATATATGTGTGTGTGTGTGTTTTTATCATATTTCCTGATTTCCATATATCAGCTAAACTTTGTAACCCACACAAAACTTGAATTCATCATCATAAGAAGCACTCCACATATCAATTATAATTTTGATCACTCAGTTCTGAATCCTTTCTGTTGTTTCCACATGCTCAAGAAACTCAAATGGCTAAATCTGTGCATTTTGTTGTTCCAGATGTGGTCATATCGATAATGACTTCTCTATCCCTGTTTGTCAGTATGTTTCTTAAGATCCAAAGTGATCCTTTGAACTGTTTTGTCCACTTTTGCAAGATGTACTCTGAAATTCAACTCTCTATCCACCATTACTCCTAAATCATAGTCTCAGTTTTTTTCTTGTAGTGCAATTCCATTCATGGAAAAACACAGCCTTACTTTTTTCATCTCAAAGTGGGTGGATAACTTTACACTTTGATACACCTGGAATTGGAAGTGCTCAGTAAGGGGGGATTCTGGAAATTAAATCTGAGTTAAATGGGTTAAATAGAGAAATCAGGACTATGGATATTACTCTAGCTGAAATAACTAGAACAGGATTAAGTATGGGAGAGTCTTTGGTGATTGATGAAGAAATAAATAGTATGGGAGTGATTGGGAGTCAAGAGAATAAAAGCACAAGAGGTCTAGAAGAAACGAGATGTCGTGAGAGTGAGGGAGTAAGTAAAAGAGCATTGAGTAATGAAAACTGGGAAAGTCATGCTGAATAGCATAGAAAATGAGGCTGTGAGTGACTCTTGTTCGGACTTGAATGAAGTTATGAGTGGTAAAATATATGGTGATTTTATAATTAAGGGTATGGAGAGGGTATGCCTGAGGAGTGCTTGGCTGGTGGTACAATAGAGAGAGTGGCATTAGTAATAAAGAGAGGGAATGATGCAGAAAAGATAATAGTTATGGTGGATACAAATGACCTGAGTGGTAGTAATAAATAGGGATAGCAAAAGATTTAAGAACATTGTTAGATATCATGAAGAAGTAAAGTGTCAATGGGAGGATAGTGTGTGTGTGTGTGTGCTACCTCGTTTTGACAATTATGAGTTAAGTAGATGAGTGATGATAATGAATGATATGATTGCAAGAATGTGCAAAAAAAAGAGGTCTGGAATTTGTTCATGTCTGGAGTATGTTTGAAGGAAAAAGACAGCTGCATGCAAGAGATGGGTTGCATCTGAACATGGAAAGTCATAAGCGATTGAAGAAATTACTGTTTTCTGAACAAGTTGAAGTAATTGGGCAGGGAAACTAAAATCGAAAAGGTTGAGTGTAAGTGGGAGAAACTTAAGCAGTGATTGTATAATTGTTGATCCTTAATCGTGGAATAAATTGCAAAATAGAGGGGATAAGAATCAGCAAGGAACTACTGAAATTAGTGACATATATATATACAGTTCTAAAGCTGGTACAAGAACTAAAGGGAATCTGCACTTTTTGTATACAAATGCAAGAACCATTCGAAATAAGAGGGAAGAATTTTTGGCATTAGTCAGTGAAATCTCGCCAAAAGTTGTAGGTATTAGTGAAACTTGGGTGTCAGCAGAAGATGTGGTCACTGGAATTGAATGTGATAGGTACAGTATTTTCAGGGAGGATAGAGAAGATAGAATGGGGGAGGAGTACTGTTGATGATAGCTGATGAGTTGCAGCCAAAGAAAGTAGTATATCAAGATGATAGACATGTGAATGATAGTACATTTGAGGAGGTCTGGTGTGAAATAGTGACCAATGCAACCAAATATACAGTTGGTTGCTGCTATAGGCCAGGGGATATAGGGGGTGATATTGAATTCATGCATCAACAAATTAGTGCAATGAGTGCAGGGTTAGTGATTATTATGGAGGATTTTAATTATAGTGATATCAATTGGTAGGAGGAAATATCATGCGGCAAAAAGAAAATCGAATTCGTACATCTTTTACGAGATAATTATTGAAACAGCACATACTGAAGGGACATGTGGTGTGAGAGTGGTGGACCTGGTCATTAATTCAGAGGATACATACATAAGTAAGGTGTCCTTGTTACCTCCAATTGGTGAGAGTGATCATATGGTATTGACTTGGGAGGTTGCAAAATTTGTAGATTTCTCTCTTAAGAAGGGGTATATACAGAACATACAGAACTACAGGTTAGGCAATTATAACAAGCTTCGGAGTGAGCTTGCAGCAGTCCCATGGCAGAACATATTACAGGGGAAAGATGTTAGCAGTGCATGGGATAAAATCAGTGGGTATCTGAGGAAGGCAATATCAGATTGTGTCCCCATGGTCAGGAAGACAAACAAGGTAGGCGTTATATGGATGAGTAGTAGTATCAAGCTTGATCTGCAAAAAAATAAAATGTTATGGAGAATTTACAAGGAGAAAGGCAATCTGTACACCCATGAGTGGTACAAGGCTCAAGCTAGGAAGGTTACCAGCATAGTAAGAAAAGCTAAATCAGATTATGAGAAGACCTTAGCCAAGGAGATCAAGGGTAATCCCAAAGAGTTCTTCCGCTATGTGGCAAGTAAAAGGAAGAATGACTTCAGAAGGATAACCTAGTGGGTGCTGATGGTATAAAGGTGACCAATTCAGATGTAATAGTAGAGTTACTGAGTGATCACTTTTCAAAAGTCTATCACCCAAGTGAGAATATCTCTGTACCTGAAGCAATAACTAATGTGAGAATTGAAGTTAAGAAATCAGAGGTACTTAGTATATTGCAAAATTTAAATGCGAACACTGCTGTAGGTTTAGATGGAATATCAGCTCGGGTGTTGCATGAATGCACAAAGGAATTGCCAACGCCTCTTACTTGGTTATTTAACTTAAGTTTGAACTCTGGTTATGGTCCCTAGGGAGTGGAAGGAAGGCAAAGTAGTTCCTTTGCATAAAAGTGGCTCTAAAAACTGCAGTAGTTAATTACAGACCAACCACCATCTCGGGAGTGGTGGTAAAAGCATCGGAAAAGTTGGTTAAAGATAAAATTCAAAAATGGGTGGATCAGTTTGTTAAAGGTCGATCTTGCTTTAGCAATTTATTAGCTTTTTATAATAGAATGACATCTGAGTTGGACAAAGGAAATGGCTACAAAGTGGTACTTCTGGATTTTGCTAAGGCTTTTGACAGGATACCCCATGGAATACTGTTGCGCAAATTGGAGCAAATGGAGATGGATACTAAACTGGTAATATGGATAGGAGAATGGCTCAGGGAGAGATACCAGAAGGTGGTGGTGTATGGAGGAGCAGAGTCCAGGATGAAGCAGGTGACCAGTGGTATGCCTCAGGGCTCTGTGCTTGGGCCATTGTTGTTTAATTTGTACATAAATGATATAGGAAATGGCTTAAAGGGAGGTATTCAGTTGTTTGCTGATGATGCAAAGTTGGGTAGCACAACAAAAAAACAAGCTGATGTTGAGAGTTTGCAGGATGTTTGCAGTTGGTAAAATTGGCTAAAGGAAATGGATGTCAGCTCAATGTGGAAAAGTGTAAAGTTATGCATTTTGGGATTAAAAGATTACCAGCTGTGTGTACTACATTGAAAGAACAGTACTCCAAGAGATTGATGAGGCTAGGGACTTTGGGGTGTTGGTAGATAGGGAGATGAAGTTCAGGGGGACACATTGCTAAGGTGCCCAAGATTGCAGATAGGATTACTTGGTTATTGAGGAACACACTAACATCCAGAGATAAAGAGGTTATTATTCCCCTTTATAAAGTGTTGATACTTCCACATTTGGATTACTGTGCTCAGGTGTGGTCACTTGGATTCCTTGGAGATAAAGAGGCTGTGGAAAGGGTTCAGAGGAGAGTGACTAAGTTGGTGAGTGATGTAAAAACTGCTCCCTACATTGATAGATTGAGAGCTTGTGGATTGAAGAGGTTGGTTGATAGGCAGAGAAGAGGGGATATGATAGAAACATTTAAATTACTAAAAGGTTTTTATATGATTGATGCAGGGGTAATGTTTCAACTGTGTGATGGTGATGGAAAAACAAGAGGTCATCCCTGGAAATTAAGGAAAAGTGTGGTTAACAAGGATGTGAGAATGAGGTTTTTCGCCTGGAGGGTGGTGAATGAGTGGAATGCATTGCCTGACTCAGTTGTGAGTTATTCGTCTATAAATGAATTCAAGGACAGATATGAATATTGTTTTGATAGTTTGGGTCTCCCGCAATGAGTCTACTGACTCCATGGAGATACCCATAATAATAATAATAGCAATGCTTCCAGCTTCATATCCATCCTCATTTGTTCCAACTTTCACAGGATTCTATGCAGTATCCTGTCAAATGTTTTTTGCAAAATCAAGAAGAATTATGGTGTAGCTATTTTCCTTATCCAACTCAACTATCACTTTATTACAGAAAGTGAATAAATTACAAAGACAAAATATCTGCTTCACAAAACTCATTCTGTCCCCTACAGAATGTAATATTTCCATCCTTCTAGGTAACTTGATTTTCTTACCTGTCTTGAAGCTTCCTTTATCTAATGAAACTATCTTGCTTGCTTTCATTATTTTGGGACTCTACCAATGCTGTGTCTTAGATTGTACATCGTAATTACAAACTGCCACTTCTCTTCCATCTTAACATAAAATGGCCTGATATTTCATCCAGTCCCATGGATGTATTCACATTGTGATTTCTTTATTCTAAACATCTTTAGTTCATCTATCTCTATTCTCATACTGATCCCTATGGCATCAGTCACTACATTATCTCCACCTGGATGATACACACACTGACAAAGTGATCACTGTAATTCAACCATTTCTTCTACTCCTGTCACCTTTCTACCATCAGAATTCATTAAAGTTATCCTTCACAATCATTCTTGGCTAATTTCCTTTTACAATCTGATTGTGCCTTCTCCAGAATGCAGGTCATCCTTCTCACCTGTGCTTTTGTACTTTTCACATGTCTACTGATTACCTTTTTTCTTAATATACCCTCCACAATGTTTTCTTTTTCCTTTTTCTTTTTTTTTTTTCACATTCCATTTAATGATGCTACTCATCCATTTAAAACCTGCCTGATTTATGCTCCTAATCCTGGGTATGCAAAATACCCCTTAACTATTTCCCATGCAGTAAAGACATCCTTCTCTATCAGTTTCTTATACCATGACACTGCTCTAAGCTTCCTTTTAGTTTATCAAAATATAACTAGCTGGGGTGCTTAAGGGTCAAAGCTGTATAACTGAGAAGAAACCTCCACATAGCCTTTAAAGGAATGTGGAGAACCGACCAGAGCTTCTGACCTAATGTCCAATCCTCACCTTCTCGTGGTGCACCCTGTTGGGTATCTACCTGGATATTGAATGAACGAGGATGGGCTGGCAATTTGGGATTTAGCCAACCAAATTGTATTCTCATTGACTTAAACCAATATACAAAATGATGGTACAACATGAAAAAATTTCATGCCAGCTGGGGCATCGCCCTTGTTTAACCGGGTCGTCGCCTGGTTAAACAAGGGCCCCCGTTGTTTTCGCCAGGGAACCAGGGCGAACAGCGAAAAGTCAGCTACCGGAACAAATCTGAAAGCACACACCAACTCAACATCACCAGAGTTAAAGATCGGTACTATCAACATAAGAAGCCTGAATGGCAAAGAAATGGAGCTAGCTGAGGAATTAGATAAGTTCCAGATCGACATAATAGGGGTGACTGAAACAAAAAAGACAAAAGGTGAGATCTTTCTGAGCAATAAATATAAAATGATATATTCATGAAATGACAATCAAGGAAAAGAAGGAGTAGCTATAGTATTCAACACAAAATACGAGGCTAATCTTCTTGAATGGCAGGCAGTCTCAAGTAGCGTGATGTAGGAAAATATCAGAATGGGGAATTGGACAATGAGACTTATTTGTGCCTATTATCCCACACAAGGTTCTACTAAGGTAGAAGTGAAGGAATTTTTTGATGTTTTAGAAAAAGCAACTAAAACAATGAAAAAAGGAAAAGTTGGTCCTTGTTGGAGATCTAAATAGCAGAGTGGGAAATGATTGTCAGACATATAAAAATATTTTGGGAAAATTTGGAGAAAAGACCAAAGCTAATAATAATGGCAAATACCTGTTGGATTTCTGCTCAGGACATGGACTGGTTATTACTAACACCATGTTCCAACATAAAAATGTGAAATATTCACATGGAGAGAAGAGGCAAGGAATAAGAAAAGTCTCATTGACTATGTTATTGTTGATAGTGATGTTTTCTCCCTCGTTCGGGACACTAGAGTGTACAATGGATTTGAAATTGGAAGTGATCACTATTTAGTCTTGAGCAGGATAAAATTGAATTTCATAAAAGAATAACATGTAAGAAAGTTTTAAAGCAAATAAAAATTGAGCAGCTCTCAAATGTGAACTGTAGACTAAAATACACAAAGCTTATTGAAGAACAAATGAAAGCGTTTGAGAACAGGAACCAAACCTTGGAGATTCAGTAGCAAGCCTTGAAGAAAACCCTGATTGATTCAGCCAGAGAGGCATGTGGTGAAGTTGTCTGCAAGGATAGAAAAATCAGAACTCCATGGTGGACACAGGAAGTTAAAGAGGCAGTGAAGAAAAAGAAGAAAGCATATCAAAAGTTCCTGGCAAATAAGTCAGCTTTTGCTCAGAGAATACAGAGACAAATGTAAGAAAGCAAAACACTGTGTAAAACAAGCTAAACAAAAGTCATGGAGGACTTTGGCAAGAACATAGAAAATAAATATCAAGAAGGTGGTGAGATATTCTGGCGGTTGTTGAAGCTTAGAAATGGAGGAAAGAGTGCTGTAAAAGGAGTTATAGATGATAAAGGTGGCATGAAAACAGGAGAAAAAGATATCCTTGAAGTAAGGAATAATTACTTCGAAAAATTACTAAATGAAACAAGCAGTTTTTTACACAGTGGTAAAAAACACTCAACAAGCATACAGTCAGGAATACATATCCATACTTGAAGGAGAAAAAGCCATCAAAGGCTTGATATGTGGAAAGACAGCAGGATTAGATGATATTCGACCAGAAATGCTAAGTATGGTGGTATAAAAGTCTTACAGTGGCTGCACTGCATAGTTCAGAAAGTCTGGACAGAGGGACGAATTCCTGATGATTGGAGAGAAGCCCTAATAGTACCCATTTATAAAAAGGGAAATAAAACTGAATGTGAGAATTGCAGAGGTATTTCCATACTGAGTGTTCCTGGCAAAATCATTGTAAGTATACTTGAGAAACGGTTGAGAAGAATTGTGGAAGAAAAGCTTGGTGAAGAACAAGCTGGATTCAGGTCAAACAGAGGCTGTCAGATCAGATCTTCACTTTATGACAAATAGTGGAGAATGCATGGGAATATAACAAAGATCTGTATTTAAGTTTTGTGGATCTGGAAAAGGCATATGACAAGGTGCCAAGAGAGAAGCTATTCAATATGCTACAGTTATATGATATCAATGGGGCATACTCAGTCTGTATTTGAGTTGTAAGTCGGCAGTTAGAATTGAAGGAAATATAGGAAGATGGTTTAATGTTAAATCTGGTGTCAGACAAGGATGTACATTATCCCTCTGTTATTCATTATCTATATGAATCACATTATGAAGGAAAGTGGTATTAAACATGATATCAGAATTGGAGATGTTAATGTCAGCTCTTTGCTTTATGCGGATGATGTTATACTTCTAAATAAATCCGCTACAAGTTTGCAAGATTCCCTGACTAAATTGAATAACTGTTGTAATAGATATGGTATGAAGGTCAGCATTAAAAAGACAAACACAATGAAAATAGGTAGAATTGTTGAAAATGTCAACTGTGTTGTGAACCCCTGTGGAACAAGTAAAACATTTCAGCTACTTAGGCACAATTTTTACTGAAGATGGTAAATTAAATATGGAAATAGACAACAGAATCAGCAAAGTAGATTCTGTTGTCTATTTCTATGTCTATGGTAGGAAGTCAATTGAATAAATTCACATGGAATAAGAGAGAAATTAGTCGGAACACTAAATTAGCTGTATACAAGACCGTGTTCAAACCAGTTTTAACTTATTGATCTGAGAGCTGGGTCAGAAATAAAACACTTGACCAAAGACTAGAGACCACAGATATGAGAGTCCCGAGAAAGATTAGAGGCGTGAACAGATGGCATCAATGGCAATATCATATTAAAAACGAAGATATTAGGAAAGAACTTGATATTGTCAGCATCCAGGAATGCGTTAGCAGAGCTAATCTCAGGTGGTATGGTCACTTAAACAGAATGGGCAAGGAAAGATTAGCAAAACAAGTGTTCTCTGCCAGGTTGGCAGGAAGACGACTCAGAGGAAGACCAAGATATAGGTGGATTGATATGGTACAATGTGCCTTAGACGATAGAAATATAAGATCTGATAATTATAATATTAGTCTTGACAAGTAACAGACTGATTTGGAGGAAAATTGTAGATAGGAAGTTAGTAATGATGTAAATTTTTCATGTAGTACTATCATATCCTGTGCACCCCTTGAGGGTACATGTCAGGAATTTGATGATGATGATGATGATGATAACCAGCTTTATAACTGAATCCTTCTTAACTGCAAATCCCACATGCTTAGGCAATTCTCAGATTAAGACTGCATAATTACTCTCCCTAACTGGAGGCAAAGTGATTATCTTGGTTATGGACAAAATCTGTAATGCTAAAAATCAAAAGCTGACCTCTTTTTCCTAACAGAACCTCAGTCAGCATCCTCCACAACCACAGTCCACCTCAACTATCCCATCTACATCCTACACGATGCATTTTGCAAAAAGGACAGAACATGTGCTTTTTTTGAAATCTGATATCCCCCTGTCAAAAGCTATCCAACTTAGAATCCCCATGTTTTGATCTGCTCTGGGCTCATGATTTCCTTACCTCACTTTACAGCCTTCCTTTGCTGTCCTTTTTGACTACATATCACTAAAAATTGATTTCTTACAAAATAATTACCCAAATTGTGAGATTGTCTTCCTTGAGGACTTTAATGTCCATAACACAAATTGGCTCCCCTACTCCAATTTCACAGATCAAGCTGGTAGAGAAGCTGAATCATTTGATATCAGTCATCATGTCCTAACACAAATAGTCAATCTACCAGAAAATCAGAACCAGAATACCAGACAATCCTCATCATTCTACCAACATTCTTGACCTTTTCTTAACCAACTCTCCTTCCAAATATACTGTGGATGTCTGCTCTCCCCTTGGCAACTCTGACCACAATTTATTCAAATCTCATTTTCTACAGTTCATCGTCCTCCCAGCCTATCCCAGCCTTGTACCCTATTGCACTATAATTGTGCTAACCGGGATTACTGCTTTCACTCTTATGATCCAAATATCTACACTGAATCAGTAACCAAAATAATCCTCACTGGAATGAGATCCTTCATTCCCCACTCCACTGCAAACCCCCAACCTGTATCCAAACCCTACTTCTCACAAAATGTGTCTTTGCTGTCCATGATAAAAATAAAGCTTATGTTCAATGGCTTAAATTAAAAATTCCAGCTTCTCATTCAGCTTACACAACAGCTAAAAACATGTTTAAAAAGTTATCAACATTTTCAAACCAGACTTTGTAAGAATGAAATGCAATAAATTCGCCTCCTGTTCAACTGGCAGTTAAGCCTTGTGGTCCCTTGCTAAGGCTGTCGGGCATAACTTCTACCCTTCCATGTTGTCACCTTTCTTGCGTCCTGATGGCATTATGGTAATCTCACCCAAGGAATGGGTGGACATCTTGGTATCAGTTTTTATCTCCAACTCCTACCTGGATGACCAAGGCCAATCACCTCTCATATACCTCATACCTCCACAAACTGCCTGCTACATGGCTACTTTGAACCTTCAGCAAAAGGAGATCAGAAAAACTCTCATTATTCGTGACACTAATAAGGCTCCTGGTCCAGATGGTATTCCTCTGGTTGTGCTCCAGAACTGATACACTGATACCCATTCTGTATTGCCTATGTAAATTTTCATATTCTACTGGCATATACCCAACATGGAAGTAAGCCTACATCTAGGCTGCAGTGGTGCACCCAGAGGGGTAGCCAAGGGGCCCTGGTCCCCCAAAAGAAAAAGGAAAAAAACACTAGAAAATTTTCCAAAAGTTCTTTTCCTAATTACTAAAATTCATTTTTTTTATTTATGCTATTATTATTATTATTATTATTATTATTATGTGACACCTCCAGGCAGTCCAAAGATCATCGAGGGAGAGTGTGGTGTCTTGTCTTCTATTTCTATACTACTTATGAATTAGCGATCATTATAGTGCTCAGTCATAGGTCGTATGGGATGTGTAGTGTGTATTCATCCAAAAGAAAAAGGAAAAAAAAACACTAGAAAATTTTCCAAAAGTTCTTTTCCTAATTACTAAAATTCATTTTTTTATTTATGCTATTATTATTATTATTATTATTATTATTATTATGTGACACCTCCAGGCAGTCCAAAGATCATCGAGGGAGAGTGTGGTGTCGTGTCTTCTATTTCTATACTACTTATGAATTAGCGATCGTTACAGTGCTCAGTCATAGGTCGTATGGGATGCGTAGTGTGTATTCTCAAATCGTCTACTCAACTCGGCCCCCCCCACAAGATTAAACCCTGAGTGCGCTACTGCCAGGCTGTGCCCAAAAAGGGAGATAAAAGTCAGCTATCTAACTATCATCCCATTGTTCTCACCTCAGTACTTTAAAAAGCGATGGAGAAGGTTATCAACACCCAGCTTCTGCATTACCTTGAGACTCAGTAAATTAGAAATCACCAATATGGATTCTACCATTCTTGTTCTACAGCCGACCTCCTAGGTAATTATTAATTAGCTAGGAGGTCGGCTAATTTTCAGTGATAAGTCACTAAATAAAATAATTTTATTTAGTGTCTTATAACTGGAAAATGCAAGAAATATTAATTTTATATTCTGAAAATGCTATTCAGAATATAAAATCGGTATAGAAAAATATTATTTAATTAATTATGTTTATGAGAACAGTATTTCTACTTTAAGTGAGAATTTTTTTACCTTTTAACATAACGTGCATAATCTACAGGTCCTGATTTTGGCTGGTCCACTTTCAGTGATAATGGTGTATTATTTCCAACCATTACTGAAAAGTTATTAAGGAAATTATTAATACCTTTATGTGATATATTTTATATTGCAACAATATTTAAACATCAAGTAATTAATAATTATAGAAAAAATATAAAAAAATCATTGAAAATATGAACAATTAATAAGTAGATACTAATGAACTAGCAATAATAATTATTTGATAACTATCTTAATTGACCAGCTGTTTTATAGAAACAAGTGGTAGACTACTAATATAATATAAAACAGTTAACATATGTAAGGGAAATTAAAATTTATATAGTATGGGAGTGCAGAGTATCATGAAAGAGGAAAGTTACTAGTGGTGTGCAGGGATCTGTTTGGGGGGGCTCTTGTTTTATTTGATGTGTATATTAATACTTGGATTCATTTTGATAAATTATGGAGTCTACTACCAAGTTAAGGATAATTACTTTAATTTCCTGACCTTTTGACCTTCACATGAATGTCATTATCTGAAGTATATGCATATGCAGTAGATTCCAGTTAACTGGCCCACTGATTAATTAGGGCAGCCATTTTATTGGGACAAGGCTGAAAGAACAAAAACAAAATAAGAATATAACAAGAATTTGCTTCATTTATTTGGGACACAATGTCATTTAATTGGGCCAGCCAGTAATCTTGAGCATATGGAGTGTATGAAAAATTACATAATCTTCATTGAAAAATTTAGTGCTGATGATACCTGCAGTACTGATGAAACACAGCTATTTTATCATACAACATCAGACGGTTCCCTGTAAATATGCCACACTGCTTGGATCAACGAATGCAATAGATCAGGTAACAGTGTTTATGCTCTTCAAATATGTCAAGAACTAATAAATGCAAGCTATTAGTTATTAGCAAAAGTTATTGTACTGAGTAAGGTATACCGAGTTTAGGTGCACTGAGTAAGGAATGGGGTTCCTTACTCGGTGCACAACGTATCCAGGAGTTTATCATGTTTGGTGTATTTTGGTTAGATGGAGACATCCACTAAGTTGCATATGGAAGAACATGCATGGTTTTCTGGAACAAATCAGAAAACATTTTTAAATGCTGTGATGAGCTGGAGAGAAGAATTATGGAATCAACAGAAATTGCCCTTAATCTGGTCCATCTTAATACTAACCTCAGCTATAACCTATCTGATTGTCTATTCAGCTATCCAGCTTTGGCATACATGAGATCATGCCTGCACGAATGTCCCCAACAATACTATAGCATCTAGAATAGCTTAAAATATCAGTAATGCATTTGAAAGTTAAATTATTATTATTATTATTATTACTACTATAACAAGCCAAAAGGCTATTTTACCGGCGACATAAGTTAAGTTTAAGGGAGATGGTAAATCCCATATTATTCTACAGCTGGGTACGAAACTCAGATCGAAATCCTAGAGTTTCATGCCGAAAAAACTATCAGCGAGCCCAAATGTAAGTAATCACTTGGGTAGTACAACACCAGGGTATATGGAATATCGGATACGCTAACCACTTGGCCATTTATAGCTGCTATTCTCTTGTAATGTATATTTTTGTATTTCTCTTTTCAGGTTATGCACCTGATGAAGTCTTTTAAGAAGACAAAACTAGTTGTGTATTCAAATAATAAATAAGCTTCGGGGATGAAAGCTGAGAAATTACATCTCATCCAAAAAAAAAAAAAAAGTATGTATCATATGTAACCAAATTCATGTAAAGTACGTATCACACGAAAACCAATGTATGTAATGTGTGCATTATATGTAAACAAATGTAAGTAATGTTGTATCATATGTAATAACAGTAACAAATGTATGTTATGTAATAAAAAAAAGTAAAAAATAAAAATAAATAATTATTATTATTATCATTATTTGTTGTTAATTTTGAAATATAAATGTAATAGATAAAATGTAAAAAAAAAAACTAGTATATATATTTATACAAATTTAATCCATAACCAATATTGTCAAAATGAAAGAGATTACTCTTAGCATATTATATTAATCATTGTAAATATGTATGTGAAAAAACGTAAAATATAGTGTTATTATTAATAAAAAAAATATTCTTAATATTATTTTCAATTTAAAAATAGCATTGTGAAAAAGTGAAATGAATCAATTCAGCATTCCCTATGAAGCCATGTTTGGTCTCTAGAATAGAATTTATGGATTATGTAACTGATGCATGATAGGCTTATAACCTTTCATAGGTGGGATTATTATAATAATTATAATAACATTATAATTATTATTTACTGAATATTATTTACTGAAGTGGCTGATATGTACTTTTATTATGGATGTGCCATCAGAAATGCACATGAAGCATGTAACTTTATGGAGATGCTTCCCTAGTTGTTGGATTCCATGCTCTTATCTTCCATTTGTCTTCATTTTTGCCTTTGTAATGACAGTTTCTGTGACATGAAATAGAGGGGATGAAGAACCATGAGGATACTGGAAATGAAGAAAACATAATGCATCTGAAGGCACGTAATCCATGCACTGACACATGGAGAACTGCAGTGGAAGAGGGATGTCTCCCAAGCAACTATATGGAGGATCCTGCATGAAAATCAGCTTTACTCATGCCATTTCAAGCAGGTTTAACTGTGTCCTTTTCTATCTGAGAACTACACATGCTTGCCTTGTTGATATAAATAATGCCACTTAAGTTCATAATTCATGATCTCCCTGCCCCCAATACGTCCCCTTGTTCTTTTCATATGCTACATAATATAATTATTTCTCTCAGAAGTTTGCTGTTTTTATTTTCATTAGCTGATTCTTTCTCTTTGAAAAAACTGAAACTGAAATTACACTGTCTGAAGTGAAATCTTTAATAACGATTACTCTTCTTACGTCCACTAATTCACTGCTTAATTACTCTACCTTATAACACACTTTCAAAGTCAGCCATCCACAGTACATTATTTTCATTCTGGTTCCCTTTCTGAAGGGATATAAAATTTTCTAGCAATACTCTGCCTTATCTTCTCTGAATATGCTATACCTCTTCTCCATCACATTTCAATTCTTGTTATAATGACATACTCAGTCAATCATATTTCACGCATCAACAATTTTTTTTCTGGAAAACTAAGATCACAAATTCATTTCTCTTATTTCTAATGCTCCTAGTGTTTGTATATAAACAATACCATACATCACTAGAATACTCTCCTCATCTCTTCAGCTTTCATACCCATCCAAGGCCATCCCTACTATCTTCCCCTAACAAATTTAGTTTCCCTGGTTCACATTCACTCCATTATCAAATGGTATCCTCTCTAAATGCCTGTTTCTATAATCATTCAAATACAACCTACATCATTTAACATAATTCATTCTCAAACTTTAAATGATATAGAAGTGCAACTTACCTTTTTGATTAGGTATAGTGACTGGAGGTGCATGTGCTGTAGGTGTAGTTCTCATTACGACTCTTGCGCTGGAAGAGTTAGGTGCAATAATTTTCTTTGATGGCTGTTGATTTGGTGTTACTTTTGATCCTATGGCAGCTAAAGTTAAGATGGTGGCCATGTTTTGAGGAAGTATTACCTGCTAAAAAAAATTTTTAATCATCAATGATGCTTAGCTCTAATTCTAAAATTAGCAAACCATTTAATAAATACCAGCTAATGAAAGCTTAAATTTCCTCTGATGAATACCAGCTATACACAGTCAACAAAGCCCAGAATTCAAGATATTTTTCTTTTGGAATAACAGAAAATCCAATTATGTACAGCACTGGGACATAAGGACAAATGTTGGTGAACTGGGCTAAAATTGTTTCTGCTAAAAGTTTTCTGCTACTATTTCAACTCCAGAAATCCTAATATGAAGAGTTTGTAGTGTAGTACAGTGAAGAATAGTAAGCATTTTAATCCATCCACTAAAAATTTAACATTACCATTAAGTTTTCAATTGTGTATAGCAGACTAATGATTTGTAGATAATACAGGAAGGATAAGCTTCGCCAATCATTTCACAACAGAGGCATTTAGGATTTCAAATTCTACATAGTGTAGAACCAATTCTTATTCTGCCAATAAAACTCAGATCTAATGTTCAGATGAAAAGATGCAAAGAAAGTAACAAAGATGATCTCATAATCTGCATTGCAAAATGCAGATTATGAGGATAAATTGAGAGTGTGTGGACTGTAGGCACTGTTAAAGAATAGAAAGAGGGAGTGATGATAGGGATTTATAATTTAAAAACGTCTAAAAAAGGGCATTTCAGATTAGTGAAGGATGAAATTCTATATTTTATTATGTTATTATTATTATTAACATCAGACTTTTGTGGAGTCCAAAACTCATCATGGAGGTACACCCACTGTTACACACAAAGCCCATCAAACCATGCTTCAAACTTATTATCTGCAAATGTATCTGCATTTACTGCAATGTCAGGCAATACATTCCACTCACCAACCACTCGCTCCTTATACAGCTTCCAGGTATATCATCTTGTTCTACTCCCTCCGATTCTATGAAAAATTTCTTCCACATTAACCCAGTAACAACTCTTTTACCAACTTAAATGTCTCAATCATATCCCTTCTCTTCTATTCACAAGGCTTTGCAAACTGCACTCCCTCAACTGCCTTCATATCCCACATCCCAAAGACCAGTTGTAGCCTTAGTCTTCTTTAGAGCCTTTCCAATATATACTCATCACCATGAAAACCAGGGGACCAAATCTGGGCACACTAATCAATACAATGTCTGATCAAGGCCTTATACAATGGAATCAGAACTGCTTTATTTATGCATGTTAATGTCCTCTGTATCATTGCCATAATCTGATGTGATGACTTAACAACTTGTCTAATGTGACCTCTGAACTTCAGATCCTTGTCCAACACCACTCCAAGGTATCTCTTGTCTCCTTAACTTCCTCCAAAATTTCCCTACCAAATTTCAGGACCTTACACTTTGTAACATTCAAATGACAATTCCATACTGTTATCCAATCATACAATCTATGCATGTCCTCCTGTAAGGCCATAACATCTGCTTGACTCTGTATTGCTCTCTCCACTTTTGTATCATCTGTAAACAGCTGCATATCACCAGTTAAACCCATCCCAATATCACTAATATACAAATTGAATAACAATGGTCCAACTGATCCCTGCAGCACATCACTAGTGACATTCCTCTTTCAGGATACTGCATCCCCATACACAACTTGCTGATACCTATCTGACAGCCAGTTGCCCCTATCCAACTCATTAATCTATAATCCAATCCCATTTGCTTCAGTTTAGTTATCAACTTGTGGTGTGGCAATCGATTAAAAGCCTTTGCAAAATCTGAGTATATCAATGTATCTGCATCTCCCTTGTCCAGTACATTTGTCGCCTTGTTATAGCACATAAGCAAGTTGGTAAAACATGACCTCCCTAACCACCTTACTGGCCATTATGGATCAAATACGCATCCACATATGCTTCGTATCCATCATATATTTCAATGTAATACCAACGGTATTGCAATTTTAATATGCACTTCGCATCCATGGTAACTTGGACGTATATATACGTCCTGGCCAGTAGCATGGTTAATAAACCCATGCTGACAAGCACAAGGAATACCACTGTTATCAACCTACTTTGTCTCTCACTAATCTTTTCAATACCTTAACCACAACTCCAGATATACAGATTGGCCTATAATTTTTGGCTGAGCCTCATCATGCAAGACTCTTGTTAAACCGGTAGACCAAGGCTGATGCTAACTCCTTGCAACATTCCCTTAAGACATGTGGTGATATGTCATCAAGTCCTATTCCTTATTGACATGTAGCTTATTTAACTCCTCATATACTTCTTGCTCACTCACCATTAAGTCTTCTCATTACATTTCCTACTCTGTAGCTTCTGATTTTACACCGAGGATGACACCCTGATGAACTACTTGCTGAATACCTCAACTATGTCCCCTGCAGTTATCAATTTCCCACTTT
This sequence comes from Typopeltis vanoorti, assembly GCF_054136105.1. NCBI lineage: Eukaryota > Metazoa > Arthropoda > Arachnida > Uropygi > Thelyphonidae > Typopeltis > Typopeltis vanoorti. Next base: position 119,948,054 of record NC_143552.1, read on the forward strand.
CATCCATTAACATCATCTTACCATAATCATTCTTCTTTCTACTTGCCACATATTAAAAAAGCTCCCAAAGGTTTTTCTTGGTCTGATTTGCTAATATTTGCTCACATTGCACTTTTTCTGTCCTTACCAACTGAGTCACTCTCCTGGCCTGCTCTTTATACTCTTATGCAATCAATTATTATCATTATTCATTTTGTGCTGCCTCCAAAGTGTCTTCTTCTTCTTCTTCCAAACTTCATATTTAATCCCCTCGTTCATCCATTTGACACTTACTTTATTCAGCCTTCTGACTTCAGAATACATTCACACACTGATGTAAGTATTTCTTTGTCAGCTCCCAAGGAGCATTTATTTCCTTTTCATTCAACTTCTCATTCCATGCTATAGTTTTAACCTGTCTTCTAAACTTGTCATAATCACCAGCCTTCTATTTCCACATATATCCTTTACTCACAGAAGTCTTCAAATGGCTAGCTACAACGATGTGATTACTTCATGATCACTCTCACCCACTTGAGGGAAATACTAAATCCCACTCACAATTACATATGCTGATGAATGATTGATCAGATCTAAGATTCTCAATCCTTGCATGCCCTCCTTTACATACTGGCCCAAGACAGCCAGTTATCAACTTATGGTGTGGCAATCATTTCTTCATTAACTCACTCCATATTCCATGGTCTATAGCAACATCCAACTAAATATCTCTTCCTGTCAACCTCCACCTCACATCACGCTGTCTCAAAACCATTGTTATTATTCAGACAAGAACATATCCTGTTGGGATTAGGTACCAAGAAATGGCAGCACTTGTTTGCCAGTCTCTTTATCAGTTACTGCTTATAATTAGTGATAGTCAAGGGCCAGCTATCTCTGATTAGCTATTGGTGGAGACTGAGCTGATCAATCAATCTCCAAAAGCTAGATAGGATTAAAAGGCCCTGCCTACTCCCTATAAGGGAATAAAAAGTGTTAGCTGATCTGATTTGATTTTTTTGTGTGTGTGTGTGTCTACCTTATGTGGGCATAATTTCCCTACTATTATCAGTAGCATTTCCCCCTCTCCCTTCTTGCTCTTTCTATCCTATTGAAAAACACTGTACCCTTCCATTTCTGTTTTTGTCAAGATATCATCTTAGTACAACTATGTTTCACTGATTCCAATGATTTTTGGGTGAATAAACTCAATCAGTGAAACAATTTTGTCTTTCTTATTTCTGATACTCCTGGCATTTGTAAACAAACACAGTAGTTCACTTTTAGGTCTACAACCAGTCCCAACCTAAGGCACTTGTTGGTTGTACCTAGTATAGCCATAAATACTGTTACAACTTGAACAGTGCATAAACCTTTAATCTATCAGTAAATTAAATCATTTAAAGCTTTTAGCACATACAAACCAAGTGTATAAAGTGTATATAGCAGCACTCAATGTTCAAAATGTCCCCCTTTTGCCTTCACACAGTCCGTAGGCCATATCAATGGTGGCATGCACAATATCCAACGGAAACACTGCCACTGACCACTCCAAATCCACCTTCAGGCTGACAATACTGGGGTGTTGTTTCTTGCAGACTATGCTCTCTCAAGCTCCAACCACAATTTGAAGTCCAAAAGACTCAGCTTAGGACTTCCAGGTGGCCAATCAGATGGCGATATGTGGTCGGGTACATTTGCCTCCAACCACTGTTGTGTGGTCCTCGTCTTGTGTGCAGGAACTGAATCTTGTTGGAAGGGCGACTGCCTACACTGAAACACCTTGTTCAGGGGCCATACCATAGATTCCAGCATGGTGTCTATGCACTTTAGTGCATGTTTTTACCCTTTTCTCACAGAAATACAACTTGGATGCCCCTCCCCCAATGTGTCACACCCACCATATATTCGTGGCAGTTAAATGACTCATCAATGGTGAAAATCTTCTCATCTGTGAAGAGGATATCTCTGTGTCTGTTGTTCATGTACCACCAGAGAAGTGCTCTTGATTTTATCAACCTCTGCGGCATAAGTTGTGATGTTAGGAAGTGTTTAGTAGAACAACAGGCTCTCACCCCCCCAAAGTCATCAGTGAGTACACATGACACCATTCTCTGCAAAACAGTCATCTGTCATGACATCACTTTCTGCATTCTCACAGATTGTGGCAGAGGCATGCCTTCACAGCACTCACAAGCTGTTGCATCCTAATACATCATGGCCAACCTGTTCTTTAGCAGTCAGATACATCTTTATAGTGGTTAACAATCTGATACACAAACATCCTACTGATCCCAAGTATTTTTAGCATGGTGAAAATAACAGGCGGCTGCATTTCAACCTTGTGAAGTGCTATTACAGCTACATGGTTCTCATAATCTCCCAACTGCATGTTAATCATACAGCTAGACAACTCTCTCTTTCTACTAATAAACACATGCAAAGTTGGCTGCACACAGTGCCACTAACAGAACTGCTCATGCAATGTGGGCACAGCAAGAGGATGTGTGGAAGTTGTAACAGTATTTATGGTAACACTGTGTAATTTCCTCACCACATCTGGCATTGTCCAATTACCTTTATCACTGCTAATTTCATATATCCTTCAGTCTCAACTCCTCCACTCACATCCTGATCCATTCCATTCCATTCCTATGCTGATCATCCTCATACAAGAGAGGAATGAAATTTTTACCTATCTAGCCAAGTTCATATACACTCAGGCAGTGTATATGTACTTTAACTTTCGACAAAGAATTAATTTGTACAAACACATTTGACTAAAATTTTGTTTATATGTAGATACTGCATGCTAAACTTAAATTTTATGCATGCATATTGTATAATAATTTCTTTTTGACTATTTAGGTACTGCTGTAATAACATTGAATGTAATTTTATTTATATGTAGATACTGCATTCTTTGGCTTGTCTTTTGTATATGCATTTTGTTTATTAGTTTGTACTGTTAACTATTTATGTACTGCTGTAATTTTTGGCTTTTGCAGTAATTTTGTTTATATGTAGATACTGCATTTTGGAACTTAATTGTTGTGCATGCATGTGTGTGTGTGTGTGTGTAGTCCTTATCAATCTATTGGTTGGTTGGTTGGTAGCAGTGGCACACCCCAGGGGGGGGGCAAGGGGCCCTTACCCCCCCCCCCCCAAAAAGAAAAGGGGGGAAAACTAGAATTTCCAAAAATCTTTTCATAATTAAAATTCATTTTTTTATTTATATTGTGTTGTGTCTTCTATTTCTATACTACTTATGAATTAGCGATCATTACAGATGCTCAGTCATAGGTTGTATGAGATGCATAGTATGTGTGTGTATTCTCAAATCGTCTACTCAACTCTGCCCCCCCCCCCCCAAGATTAAATCCTGAGTGTGCTACTGGTTACTGGTTGGTAGGGTAGCAGTAAGCTACTTAACCAGGGAAGTGATTATAGAACATGGTAGTTTCCCATTGCCTTCCTTGCCCATTAAGTATTTTATGACTGTAGACAAGGGGACAGTTTGTCTATGTTGAGGGATGAAAAACCCAAGTTTCCAGGCAAGACCGGCTAAATCACCTTCTAGTTCAAAAAGATCTGATAAAGGTTCCTTGCATCATGGACAGCAATCAAACCTAGGTCTTTCTGACCAAAGGGCTTCATCTATACCAGCTGAGCTCCAGAGGCTCCTGTCCATGCATATTGTTTACTAATTTCTATTTGACTGTATATGTGCTTCTGTAACCTTTGTTGTAATTCTGTTTATGTGTATATGCTGCATTGCTTGGCTTAGTTTTTGTATACACATATTGTTTAGAATTTTTCTTTGACTCTTTATGTATTGCTGTAACCTTTACCATGGCGCAATATGACCTTTGCTGTTTTTGTGCCAATAAACTACAAACCAACCAACCAACCTCATACATGCATTCAGTACTACTTTCAACATCCACTCTCCCTATGCTGTCTCCCTGTCCACGTAGCCCCCCCCTCACCTGTTTCCCTGTTCCTCTTGCATTCCCATTCTCTCTTCATCTTTCACTAATACTACTATTTCCATTGCTGACCACTTCAGTCTCTTCCGTTCCACTCTCCTGATTTCTTACTTCACTTCTTGCTTGTGATCTCTTGCTAGCATTGCACTTCCATGTAGTAACAGTTTCTCCAAAGCCATTCAAAAGCAATCCATCAATTCTGTATAATTTCATTATTAATCTCTCAAATACATGCTGAACATCCATTGCACTCTCTTCTCAATTACACTCACTCTCTGTCTCAAATCGTTGTCACACCTCGGCAACACACTGACAACTTTTCCCACTATAATGTTATCTTTCACACTCCTCGCCTCCTGATATCTGCCCTTACATTCACCCTTATTTTGTTATATAGAAGGTGTGGAGAGGACAAGGGGGACATCTGTAGAAGTTAATTTTGTGTACAGTTAAGAAATGAGTGAAAGCTACATTTTTCTCTTATAGAGCAGTGAATGAGTGGAACAGTTAGCCTGCAAGTAGTGAATACACTCAGTGTGAATGAGTTTAAAAGAAAGTATGAATCAGTGTGGATGATCTATGGCCTTTTCCAATGGGTCTTTGACTTCCTGAAGGTCTTGAGTAATAATAATAATAATAATAATAATAATAATAATCATATTGGATATATATATATATATACCTTATAGGGGAGAGATTAAAAATTACAGATAAACTCTATATTGTCATGTAATGTGAATTTTTTGAAATGAACTAAAGTAGCCTTTCTCAAAGTATATTTCACAGGCCACGTAGACTGCATGATTTTCCTGGTCAGTGCCATGAGAGAATTTTATTAGTAAATGAATTTTTTTTTTTAATCTTAGTTTGTAAATTTTCAGATACTGTTTCAAATATATATATATATTAAAAATCCTATTAATTAAAAAAGTTACAATTCGTTTAAGTTCAAGTTAACATTATGTATAACGCTTAGATGCATGCCATATATCTCAACACACACAAGTGTCTAGTGATACATAAAATGAGCCACTGTATGTCGCCACCATATGCTGAGATATGTGCAGTCTGTCTCACAACTGAGATAAATATAAACAAAAACAATTAAATACTTTACAAGTGTCTTACTTTTTTTTTTTGGTATAATTCACAATGTATCCCATTCCTATGCTAATTTTATTATTATTATTAACATCTGACCTCCATGGAGTCAGAGACTCATCATGAGAAGTACATACTATTGTGCCCAATACTCATCCAACCATGCTTTAAACTGATTCAATGTGTCTACATTCATAACACACTCAGGCAATGCATTCCACTCACCAACCATTCTCCATGCAAAGAACCTACTCCTCATTCCTCTGCTCACACCCTCCTTATAAAGTTTCCAGCGATGACCTCTCTTGTTCTACCTCCACCTCCCCTCCTCTCCAATGCTATGGAAAATCTCTTCCATGTCAACCTGATAACAACCCCTGAGTAGCTTATATGTCTCAATTCATAATCCCCCCCTCTTCCTACTATTCATGAGGCTCTGCAACTTATATTCCCTCAATCTGTCCTCATACTCCACATTCCAAAGACCACTGACCACCTTTCTCTGGATCCTTTCCAACATATCCTCGTCGCCACGAAAACCCGGCGACCAAATCTGTGCACAATAATCCATATGAGACCTGATCAAGGCCTTATACAATAGCATCATAACCTCTCTATTTCTGAATGTCGAGGTTCTCCGTATCATTGCAATTATCCATGTGATGTCTTCACAATTTGTGCAATGTGGTCCCTGAATTTCAGGTCCTCGTCTACCATCACTCCTAGATCTCTCATCTCCTCTACTTCCTTTAAAGTTTCCCCACTAAGTGTATACTTTGCATCCCATTGTTACTTACCAAATCTCAAAACCTTACACTTTGCAACATTAATTTGACAGTTTTACTTACCTGCCCATTCATGCAATATATTCAAGTCTTCTTGTAAGGCCATAACACCTGCTTGACTCTGCATCGCTCTCTCCCCAGTTTTGCATCATCTGCAAACAGCTGCATATCGCTAGTTAAACCATCCCACTATCATTAACATACAAATTGAACAACAATGATTCCAAAACAAACTGACTCCTGTGGTACACCACTAGTGACCTTTCTCTTTCGGGATACCGCACCTCCATATACAACTTTCCGATACCTATCTGACTCCCAGTCACTGATCCAACACAGAAGTCTGTTATCCAATCCCATCTGTTTCAATTTATTTAACAGCTTGTCATGTGGCAGTCTATCCAAAGCTTTTGCAAAATTCAAGTACACCACAGTATATGCATCTCCCCTGACCAAAGTATCTGTCACCTTGTTATAGTACATAACTAAGTTAGTGAAACATGATCTCCCCTTGACAAACCCATGCTGATAACCACAGAGAATGCCACTGTTATCAACTCATTTCTATATCCTACCTCTCACCAATCTCTCCAGTACCTTCACCACAACAATTTTCTTCTGACTTAAAGTATAATAAAATTAGTTTAATCCTTTTTCCAAGTGTGAGCAAACAAAGTTTGCGCCTGAAAGTATCTTCAGGACTGGGGTAAGGTGGTACAACACCAAGGCAACTCGTTGCAAAGGTGGAGCAAGCTACCAACACTCCTATCTCAGTATCTCCTATAGTGCAAAACACATTTCCTTGCGGATATGTCTAATGTTATGCATTAAGGGAAGGGCCTTCCCTTAATGCATAACATGATGTTATGCATTAAAGGTAAGGGGGCCACTACCCAGACCGGTTTCAACCTTTATTGAGGTCTCATCAGTGGGAGCAAGGCTTAGAAATACCAAGATTTAAGTAATACAGAGCTTTATAAATATTTTACCAAAACAAATTACCATAAGGTGCTTTGACCTTATTAAATAAAATTCTCAGGATGAGAGATAGATGTAGAAAGTTTTTTACCTTGGGTATAATATACGTTAAAGATACCAAGCTATTTTAAACCTGGTTTAATCCATTTCCCAAGTAAGCAAACAGACAAAGTCAAGTTTGCGCCTGCAAGTAATGCAAGTCTGGGTGACCCCACACGTAGTGCAAGTTTTAGGCAACTTGTGGTAAAGGTAGAATAAGCTCTGATCACTATTCTTGGTATTTACCCTTAATGCAAAGCACATCTCCTTGAGCAGATGTATGATGCTATACATTAAAGGCAAGGGGGCCACTACCCAGACCAGTTTTGACCTTTATTGAGGTCTCATCAGTGGGAGCCAGGCTTAGAAATACCAAGATCTCAATAAAGGTCGAAACCGGTCTGGGTAGTGACCCCCTTGCCTTTAATGCATAGCATCATACATCTCCTTGAGGAGATGTGCTTTGCATTAAGGGTAAATACCAAGAATAGCGGTCAGAGCTTATTCCACCTTTACCAAGAGTTGCCTAAGACTTGAATTACGTGCAGGGTCACCCAGACTTGCATTACTTTCAGGCTCAAACTTGACTTTGTCTGTTTGCTTACTTGGGAAATGGATTAAAACCAGGTTTAAAATAGCTTGGTATAATTAATGTATATTATACCCAAGGTAAAAAACTTTCTACATATATATATAGTAGCATTCTTCATTTTTTTTAAACAAGAAACTAATTTTCACATCTCCTTAAGAATACACTAACAACTGGGATCATAACCCATTCCTACAGATGGGTGTAAACTGATCATATTATAGTCTTCTTGGCTTAAGAAAGAGAAATAATTATGTTTAAAAAATACTGTTTTTTACATATAAATTTAGTACAGCATTTTTAGTATGTTTCATATACTAAAAGTTGCTGATTATGAAATGAAAAAAGAAAAAAGCTACTGACACTTGTGCACTGCCAAGTGGCAGCCACTGACATTTAAAAAAGCAACCCAGTGTGTGGATACAGTGAGCAGAGAAAATGAAGTCAGAAAGAGAAATTTTTATATTTGGTAATTAAACATTGTCTTAGATCATCCACTGAGCAGTACAGCAAAGAGTGGATGCCTATGGTTCAAGTCAGTGAGGTTATTGCTCATTATAAACAGCAAACTAATATTGTATTTGGATTTCATTTGTGGTAATTATCTATGATGACTAAGATTGTGGAATAGTCATTTAATTCCCAGAAGAGTTGATTCATGTTTAGTTTTGAATGGCAGAACATCATCTAAATATGAACTGTTATATTTAAATCTTTCAAAAATATTTTACAATTTCCAAAATATGATTTTGTGGTTTATTCAGTATTCTATTCACATGTTCAATCCATTAATTTCTGTAATTATCTATGTTTTCTGCTTACTGAAGATCTGATATGACATGAGAAATCATCATGTTTCTCTAGAGCAAGGTTTTTGGATTAACTAAATTATTTTATTATTATTATTATTATTTCACACCTCCAGGGAGTCCAAAGACTCATCGAGGGAGGACACCTACAACTCTTCGCCTCCACCACTCAACCTCATCCACCCGTCATTCACCAACCGCATCATCTACACCAATGCCATCTACTGCTCACCACCATCACTAGTATTTTCACAGACAATCACAAACATCCATGCCCATGGTGGGATTCGAACCCATAGCCTTTGGCTGGAGAGCGGACAAGCTAACCACTTGGCCAGCCGGGTCGGCATTATCCCACCTGATGTGCTACCAGTTTTCAACCTCTTATGGGAGAAGGATTAACATTACAGAAATAAAAAACAAATTGCTGACATATTCTGAAATGAATAGTGATGCCACTAGAGTGAAGTTTTATGAGCAATATGTTCTGTCTGGAAATAATAATAGTGATTTGTTTTGATTCAAGCCTCTGAAAAAAATTTTCTGGAAAAAATATTCTAAAAATGCAATAAAAATTACAAGCAAAAAAAGAATCATTACCCTTGAATTGTCCATGCTTTCTGGAGGATAGGAACCTATGCTGTTCATGATATCTTTTCCTGCAGCATGGGAAGAACCTAATACTGATCCCTCTGCATTTGGTGTGTTCAAGGTGACTTGATGTTCTTGGTTTTGATTTGGCTCTGGAGTTGCATTCTCCTGTTTCTCTAGATGTGGTCCACTGAATTCACTGGATATGTGCTCAGGAGAGGAGTGCACTGGCTGAGGTGGTGGCCGTAAATTAAGAATGTGTGCATTATCATGTGGCAGAGTGCCAAGGGCTACCATACAGGGCAGATGACCGACAGTCATACTTTTAAGAATTTTGCCTAGAAATAAGAACAAATTAAAACAAAATATCATTTTATCATTGTTTATTGCCAGTGTGCTTCTTTTCAGAAAGTTTTAATTTACACTGCATGTTTTTATAGTTCACATTTGGAGACAACAGACAACAATTACTATAATGTTTTCTGAAAGGAACAAAATAAAAAAAAAAGGGGGAGGACAATATTCACCAAAAAAAATGAAATGAAATGCTGCATTAAAAACACATTCTGGAATGAGTATTGCATGGAAATCCCAAACAGTACAAATACTAATGCGTTTTCTAAATTTTTAATCCCAAATGACATTCCAGGTTAGTTTAAAAACACTGCATATATTTATTCTTATTATTATTATTCAGGCCTCCATGGAGTCTAAAGACTCATCGTGGGAGGTCCTTCTTAGGAAACATAAATTCTATCATACCACTCCTTGAACTCATTGACCTTTCTTGCTCTAACCACTCTCTCAGGCAATGTTCCACGGTTCAACCACCCTCCACGCAAAGAAACCACTCCTCATCCTCGTGCTCACAGCTTCCTTTTGTAACTTCCAGGATATGGTCCCTTGTCATCACTCCTCCCTGCCATTCCACCAAGCGAAAGAACTCCTCAATATCTACCCTGTAACTGCCTCTCAAGAGTTTAAAAATCTCGATCACATCCCCTCTCCTTCTTCTATCCACCAAACTCTGCAGTCACATTCCCTCAGTCAATCCTTGTAACTGACATTGTACAGTCCTGAAACCATCTTTGTTATCCACCTCTGTACCCTATCCACAGTTAATTTATCCCCTTCAAATCCTAGAGACCAAACTTGAGAACAATAGGTCTAAGTGTGGTCTAATCAGGGTCTTATACAACGGAATGATAACTCTTTTATCTGTGCAGGTCAGCGTCCTTCTCAGTATTGCAGCAATCTTCTGGGTTACCTTCACCACCTTTGCAATATGCCCCATGAATTATAGTTTTCTATCAATCATCACTCCCAGATCTCTTGTCTCCCCTACTTTCTCCAGTATAGCTCCTCCAATCAAGTATTCATCCTCCCATCAATAGATCCCAAACTTCAAGACTTTACATTTTGCTGTATTAAACCAGTATCTGCATTCATTTGCCCATCTGTCTAGTTTATTCAAATTCTCTTGCAGGGCTGCCACATCTGCACTATTACTGATAACCCTTCCCAGCTTCACATCATCTGCAAACAACTGAATATCCCCTTGCAATCCATTGACATTGTCATTGATATAAGGGTTGAACAATACAGGTCCCAGGCAATATCGAGGAAGCAGAAGGTTACAAGTGGAGTTCCACATTAATGAGCCCTGTGGAACTCCACTTGTAACCTTCTGCTTCCTCGATATTGCCCCACCATACACAACTCTCTGATACTATCAGACAGCCAATCCTGAATCCATTTGACTAACCCGCTATTTAAACCCATGTACTGCAATTTAAATATCAACTTATCATGTGGCACCCTGTCAAATGCTTTTGCAAAATCCAAAAAATGGCAGTATAAGCCTTTCCCTCATCAACTGCTCTTGTCACTTTATTATAAAAGGCAATCATATTACTAAAGCAAGAGCGCCACTTAACAAATCCATGTTGATTCTCACGGATAACATTACCCTCATTTGCCCAACGCTGTATATAGTCCCTCACTAATTTCTCCAAGACCTTAATAACTACTGATGACACACAAACTAGCCTATAATTAGACATTTCCATTCTGCTATTGCCCTTGTGCAGTGGCACTATCTTACCTTCTTTACATTCCTTGGGTTATCTTTCCCAGCCAGACTTTTAATTGAAGAGCCAGGTCAACAGGGCTGTCAGTTCTTTAGCACATTGTTTCAAAACCCGTGGTGAAATACCATCTCTCACAGCTTTACTGATATCCAGAATACTCAGTATTTGGAACACACTCTCCTCTTGCACCTCTAAATCCTGAACCTGCCCTATCCCTCTAGTATTTCTTCTCCAGTATGAAATACTTCAATAAAGTGCTCATTGAACAACTCCACTATGTCCTCTGCATCAGTCACTCTATTCCAATTTTTATCCCACAGTGTCATTCTTCCACAATCATTTCTCCTCCTACTGGCCACATAGCTGAAAAATCCCTTGGATTTTCTTTGGATCTTAATGCCAATCTCTTCTCATATTCCAGTTTTGCCTTCCTCACCATACTAGTCACTCTCCTGGCATGCATCTTATATTCTTTGTGTATCTGCCCTCCACCCCTCTCCTTATATCTCTTCCATAATCTCTTTTTCAACTACAGTTCCTGTTTGATATTGTTTGTCATCCACTTTACACCAAATTGTGTCCGCTTCTTCACTCGTGGAATACAGCCTACTATTACTGCTAACAAATATTCCTTCATAATTTCGCAAGCACTAATGATATCCTGGCCTTCCAATTCAGCCCTCCATGGAACTGTCCCTAGTTGATACCTAAGACTATTATAATCACCTGCCTTATATCAATATCAAGAAATCCAAAAAAATTAACTAGTAACTTTTAATTTTTTTTGCTGTATCTCTTAATAAAAATAAGAGTTTAAATAATTTAAAAAATAGTCCATTAACATGGCTTAATAGTGATAATCTTTCCATTTCCAGTCAGTACTCTAGAACAAAGTTCTAGAATACTTTATTCTTTACACTATCTGCTACTTTTCAACCTTTATTAAAGAACTGCTATAAAATGATTAGAGAGAGAGAAATTATTATATCACAAAAATTCCTATCTTGCGCTGAATGGTATCAACACACTGAATACATGCCAGAGTATATCTATATGGGATAAATAATATCCTTTGATATTATTTATCCCATATAGGTATACTCTATGGGATACAATAGACCAGATCTAGAAATAAAATCAAGAATAATCAGAGTATTAAATAACTACTAGAAAATTGACCTGTATGAAGGTATTTCTCTTAATTAAAAGGAAGCCGATAGATTCTGTTATACTGTCCACATTAACATATAGTATCTAAACTAGCTAGTAAAAAAAAAAAAGGAACAGAAACTTAGAACATGATAAAAGACAGTGGAGAGAGAGGTACTTCAGAAATTAAAAATAATAAGAAGGAAAAACCAGGTTATCCACATAGCTATGATGAAAGATATACCAATAAATCCAATTTAGCCGTGTTTGCTACAGTCTAGATTCCAAATAAGAGAGAAAGATGGCAAAGTGATCAACAGCAAGACAGACAAAGAGATGGAGTCACAAGACTCATCTTGGGAGGCCCATCTTAGACAACACAAAGTCTATCATATCATTCCTTAAACTTATTCATGATTCATGCTTTTACCACCCTATCAGGCACTGTATTCCACAGTTTAACCACCCTCTATGCAAAAAAGCAACTTCTTACCCTCTTGTTCATCACTTTCATTCAAAACTTTCCCTTGTTCTTGCTCCTGCTTGCTCTACCATATGAAACATCTCTCCAGTGTCAACCCTGTGACTACCTCTCAAATGTATAAATGTCTCAATCATATCAGCTCTTCATCTTCTATTTACCAAACTCTGCAGTCCACATGCTTTCAATCCAGCCTCATAACTAACATTGTGGAGTCCTGATATCATTTTTGTTATAAATTAAATATGCCCAAGAAATTATATACTTGGTTTCATCCTTTATTCAATGTAAGCAAACAAAGTTTGCCCGTGAAGTAAGTTCACAACCAGTCTACTTTTATACAGAATCTAATGACATCACATCAATTGCCTTAGTATCCCATAATGCAAGGCACATATCCTTATGGACAAATGCAATGCTATGCATTATGGGAATGGCAACTGTCCAGATTAGTTTCGACCTTTATTGAAGTATGTTAGTGTGCAGGGATATCTCTCTAAAAACTTTACTCTAAATCACACTGAGTAATCCTAAAGGATCACTACTAAAAATTCATTACTCCTTACAACTCCAGGACAAGAAACTCAGCAGTAGCTTCACTCAGTGACAGGTAAAAGCTGCCACTGAGTTGAACCTCTCTACTCCCCCTGGAAGCAAGCAAGCAAACTTATAGACGAAGATTATCAAATGTCATCCAGGAGAGCCAGATTTGACCTTTATTGAGGTATGTTTAAGTGCAGGGATATCTTTCTAAAAAATTCTAAATCTCTCTGAGTGACCCTAAAGGATCACTACTAAACTCATTACTCCTGACATGAATCACTCTACGAACAGAAAACTCAGTGGCTAAGATACCTGTTTTGCAAGAATGGCAAAATCCATATTGGTGATAGCTATTTAACTGGTAGACCTGCAGATAGTGATTTAGGATGTACATTAGCCTGTGCAGATGATTTAGGATGAACATTAATTCTTGAGCATGAAATATTGAGCATAACTAAGGTTGAAGGGGGGGGGATAGCTGCTATCTGAACCAAAAGACTTGTTGGCATCCAAACTATTAAGGATTCTTCTCATGTTTTTCTGGTGAAAGTTCAGAGGAAGTATGCAATGAGCTTTTCTTGGTGTAGTGTAGTGAGAGGTGATTGCTTTTGTCACTATTAGAGTTGGAGAAGTCTAATGCCAGGTCAGCATTATCTTTGGATGATGTTACAATGACACCATCTGGATGTCAAGGAGGTGAAATATGCAAATTTTTATTTTGGACTGCACAAACACACTTGTTGGAGAACTAAAGACTGGATGTCTAGAGTTGTGGGTGGAGTAAGAAATGATCAAAAATTAATGCAACAAGGCGTAGCAAGGAAATTTTGAACCAGGACAGCTCATACAGAAGGGATTCCATATTTGACAATTCTCTGACAAGATGTGCAGGTCTGACAAATGAACATATACAATCCTTTAAATTTATGGAAAGAATCATAGAAAATGTAGTCTCTGGATAGTTCAGGAGAACAGAGTTGTTGAAGTTATCAACTGAGATTTTGTGAGCAATAACAGATCTGGAGGTTGTATGTAAATGATCATACATGACATTTATGTTTGTGCTATTGGCACAAGTGTTGGATATGTGTATTATTGGGTATGTATTTTTTATTATAAATGTTAATCCTTGTTTATGATTTTTTTGGTTGTATTTGGATGTTTTTGCAATTTTGTATATCTTTTTTTTTTTATTGGTGCTTTTCATGGTTGATAACAGAAAGTTAATTACAATGCAAGGACATGAAGTGTGAGATGACCAACTCATCAGCATATTTCTCACAGTATCAAAAACATTAGCTAGTTAAGAAGCTTCCTAAGGATGGCCACTTGATAGCATATGAGATCGAAGTGAGGAACTGCTGCTGTATACCCTTAAATGGAGAAGACAGATGAATTTTATCACTCAATGTGAAACCACCATTCTGCTTCCTGGAGGCTGAAGTAACTTAAAAAAGTTCCATGTTTGTCTCTGGAGCTGGGTATCTGAAATATCTAATGTCTAACCTGCTCATGATCCTAATGAAGGGTAATGGGTGGACTAGAGATTAAATGTCACTTGAACTGCTTGAAATTGGAAACCTACTCTGGAGTTTGGTCTCCATAGCTGGTTTTTAATTTCAATAGTTATTATTATTATTATTACCAAAGACCCCATGGAGTCAAAGACTCATCTAGGTCCTTTTAAACATTTTAATTATCTGACTTCTTTGTGTGGTGACATCCTTTCCTCATCTGATAATGCTACATTTCCATACCTTATCTTATCCTCTCACCCCTTAAAAACAAAAAAAAAAACAAAAAAAAAAAAGTTGTATCCTTTAACAAGGATCCATACAAGATCTATAAATATATCATTCAAGTAGCCCTGGAACGTGTTGAGTGCTATCAAAGACCAAAAAAAGGAGTTTCTTTGGTTGTGAATTCAGTAATTAACTCATTTCAAAAGCAACATGAGCCACATCAGATTTAATTGTTTAAGTGTAAATTTATATCATGCATACCATTTGTGGCATGTTTGTTAAAGGATAGTTAGACACAACGGTATGGGTCCTTCTGCTATACCATAATGTAAATTTGGAGAGTGTGTGTGTGGGGGGGGGAAATTACACAAATATCATGTAAAAATTGAAGAAAAAAAAGGAGACAGCTCCATTTTTTGTCGAAATTTGAGTTACAAGTTGCACTGTATATAAAAAAATTGCTGAATACATTGCCAGAAGAATGAGGCAGCTTCAATAAGCCAGTGTAGAGTTATAATGATTATAGTACTTGTACCCTACAACTTGGTGATTAATATTCATGATTTCTTGTAAATATTTCATTGTAATCTTTGTAAAATTGTGTTGTTTGATATTTTCTGAGATATTTTCACATAGTAATAAATAGTTTTCTAACAAAATTTTGTTATTTTAATTGTTTACTTTATATTAGCATATTTTTATGCAATTTGGCACAAAAAGGGGCAGCTCCAAATTTTGATAATTCATCCAGCTTTGAGGAAAAATGATTTTACCTTAATAATAGTGCTCACATATGTATTCACATATATATTACAAATTGGCAAAATGTTTCTCAAGTAACAGTCTAAAAATTATTTTTGGAATAGTTTTTACTTAATTTCCAAAGTTGATAAAACTGGAGCAGCCATCTTTTTGTTGCAAAGTCTTCAATTATCAATTACTATATTTTCATATTTTGGATTCCGCAAAAAAAAAAAAAAAAAAAAACCTACATTGCAAATAAAGAGATAAGTAAATGTGTATATTTACCTGTACTTATGTACATGAAAGAACTATTATGATTCTTTAAATTTAAAGAAACTGCAATCAGTTTTGAACCCCTTTAAGTTTTCCAAAATCAAAAGCAACATCCGTTTTCTGGGCTCAAAGTCAAAAACAAATAAACCCATTTCGCTTAGGGTTAACCTTTTTTTTTTTTAAATTTATTCATTTGCAATTCAAATATATTTATTTAGTTTTTTTATTATTATTACAAGACATCTCCGTGGAATCCAAAAGATTCGTCACAAGAGGACACTAGCACACAACCTACAGTCTATACTATTTAAATACACTATGGTTTTACTATAACTACAATGAATATTATTTGTACATGATATGGAAACACTAAAGTATAATGTGTTGATGATTACTGAATGTTAATTAAAAAAAAAATCCCCATGGAAGGGGGTGATAGCTACATTTTTCTTTCACCGAGTCATGAGCAAATGGAACAATTTGTCTGTATCCAGTGTGAATGAGTTTAAGAGAAAATATGAGCTGGTGTGGGTGATCTACGACCTCCTTTCATAAGTCCTTGACTCCCTGGAGGTCTCTGATAATAATAATAATAATAATAATAATTAATGACATAAAAATTCATGTATCTTCATGAACCAAATGTCTATACTGAAAAGTCTCTGAAATTTGCAAGAGGAGTTTCTGCACTGATGTGGGTATCTGTATAACACTTTGAATCTCATTTACAAATATACGTATAAATGTTCTCATTGTGAGGATGCTTACATGAAAAAAAAAGAATCAATGGAAAATAGGAGAGGGCCATTTTAACAAATTTAATATAAGGAACATTAAATACTAATTATTGTCAACTTATAAATGCAATATTATAAGGTTTTGTCAAAATTATCGAACTGGCAGGAATAAGAATCATAGGGGGACCTCCTGACCCAGATGCTAAAGTGGAAAACACTCACATGTCTACCATTGAAAATCCCAAAAACTGAAAAGCAATATTATTATTATTATATGTTACCTCCAGGGAGTCCAAAGAGTCATCGAGGGAGAGCATCTACTCTACAACTCTGCTTCCACCACTCACAATCCACCAACTGACTGCAACTACACCAATGCCATCTATCGCTGACCACCACTAGTATTTCCACAAACAATCGCAATATCAATTGATACAAGCTGCTATTATAAAAGCCTTCCCAGATATCACTACACCTCAGGGAATCCATATTCCTTCTAGAAACTGCGGGGAGCCGACCTTTCATCCTGTATCATCTGAAACCTCCTTCCAATTCTTTCCTCCAACTACAAGAAAATATACCATTTCCTCATATCAGTGCCTTCAACTTTTCCCTTCATATATTCATCCTTAACCCTCTACTAAGCTGTACATTCTACCCAGTTTTCAGTGGTATCTTTCATATAAATAAAGGTGTGCCAAATTAGATTCTGATACAGTGGAGGCTATGGCATAACATCTTGCCAACTCCTACTAAGCTCTACAAATTTCAGCTAAGAGAATCAGATCAGTATCTATTCTGCAATTTCAGGCACCTTGGAACACACATACAGCCAAGAAGAACTGGAATTTAGTACATGCAGAAGATAACAAACACAGAATATGCAATTTCCTTTTCACCTGCGCCAAGGCTGTCATTTACAGTTTCTACCTTAAGCACACAAGAAATAACCAGCATCCATCACTGAATCGGAATAAACCCTCATGTGTAGTCTATGTCAGAAACTGCAAGGCAGGCTTTCACTGGAATTTGATTATCACAAAGAAACAGGAACTGTCGTAAAATTCATAGAGGAGTGGAATCCAACTAGTACCCTGTTCTGGATTGCCGACGACGATCACTTCAGCTGAAAATTAACTAAAAGTGATACTGAACTATAATATTGATTCTTACTGAAAAGACAAATCCTGTCTACCATTAATGTATCTTTTTTTCCCTCATTTCTATTGTGTACCTAAAAAGAAAATCCTTTTTTTTTTCTATGTAATATACATTCTTATAATATGTAAATAGTACTTTTTTGTTGTCTATCTTCCAATGTATATTATTATTATTATTATTACCACCCCAAGACCTCATGGAGTCAAAGACTCATCTGGGAGGTCCTTTAATTTTATCAAGTTTAATTTAAAAAAAAAAAATATATATATATATATATATATATATATATATATATATATATATATGTGTGTGTGTGTGTGTGTGTGTGAGTTGAACACATACTCGTATATAATTGTTTTATAATTCTAAATTTAAAACATATATACTATTCTAGAGCCGTCGGGGGGGGAGGGGGGCAGCTGGTACAAATTACTACTGATCGGTCCTCTGAAAGTTGACCTGGAACCCAGTTATGTTGCCGGACTATGTTTTTGTCTTTATTATTATTATTATTCTCGACTGTATTGGAAACATAAACGTTATCATGGGAGCTCCTTATTAGCACTTTGTTTTTCATTAGCCCTGACTATTACATGACTTATAGTTAATTATATGTTTAAAATATTTAACTAACATAATTAACAATAAAAGCAAATTATATCTTATCTGGTTATTCTTTTTAGCCATTAGATGGCGCCACTACAATAAATGAAATTAAATGAAAACGCATTTTGCAGTCGGTTCCGATCCAGTCGAATTTTACATAGTAACCATAAATAGTCATATAGCAGACATTCCGGTTGAAGACATGGAGTTCTCGCATGTACTTAATTTGTTTCAAATTAACCCAGTTGTAATTATACTTTCTAAACAGTTCATTTGTTTGGAAAGTATAATTACAACTTGGGAAAATTATGAAATTTAACCTATTCCAGGAGCCAGTGGGACTTATAAACAATAATCCTACCATTAAAAATGTACACATGCACAAACGCGAAATATAATTTTAAAATCATATTAAAAGAGATCAGTAATTGTGTACAATGAAGAAAAGTTACACAATCAGAGTAGCCTTCCTTAGCACAGTTTTTAAAATATTAGAACTAGTACCCAGTGGCGTATTTAGGTATAGGCTCGACCCTAGAGCGGCAAATTTTGAGGGGTGGCGGAAATTTCCAGGCTCTCATTTTTGTAATTATAAGATGTTCCTTATATGCCGCATCTACTCACAAATAGAGAAATATTTTTCTTTTCCTCATTGTAAGTTTAGTCTGCAAGTGTATTGGCATGTAATCAAATTCTGCATAACTGTACAGACTGAGACACGTGCAGGGAAAACTACTGTATTTTTGTCGGTAACGAAAAGGTTTCGTTTCCTATCTTTCCTTTGCCACGTATGAGGGAATTATTAAAATAATGGGAGAGACGTGATTTATTGTGGAAGAACTTAAAATAGCTAAGTACTCTTCCATAAGTGTTGACTGAACACCAGACTTGTCTCACGTTGATCAGCTGTTTTTCATTGTACGATATGTGAAAGAATGTAGAACTCCTGCGGAGCGTTTCTTGCGTTTCATTCCTAAGGTAAGTCACAAATCTAAAGAGTTACAAGAGGCGGTTTCTACTTCACTAAACGAGCTTGGAATTCATGTAGCAAATTGCAGAGGGCAGGCATATGATAATGCTAGTAACATGTCAGGCAAGTACACAGGACTGCAAGCAAGAATTCTTGAAATAAATCCATTGGCAGAATTCACACAGTGCGCTGGACATTCTCTGTCTCTAATTGGTACTTGCGCTGCCAAATCCTGTCCGTACTCTTTCGCATTTTTTGATGTCCTTCAGAAAATGTACATATTTTTCACATCTTCAACACATCGGTGGAGTGCTCTAAGAAAGCACCTGGAAACTTATGCAAGAGTAATCAAACGTCCTTCGCCTACTCGTTGGTCAGCTCGTTATGATGCCTGTCTGAGTCTTCGTGAAGGATGGACGAAAATAATTTCCTTTATCCGAAATTGAAAATGACACCACCTAGAAGAAAGTTACGCGATGTGAAGCAAGTGGGATTCTATGGCAACTTCAGTCACTGGAGGTTGGGATCATGACCTACCTATTGGCAGGTAATGATGGGGAGCACTTTCTGCTAGCCTAGTGGCGGGAAATACCTAAATACGCCACTGGACTAGTACCAACCTTTTATTCTTACCTTTTATCTCATTTTTGACTTTTATATCTACCATAACGTTGGTCGATTGGTAGAGCCTCTGCTATTAATGGCTCAGTTAAGTAAGTTTGAGCGCGGTTAGTAGTTGGAAGGGGACCAATCGTTCGATGCTGTTGGTACACTCTCCCTCGATGAGTCTTTGGATTCCCTGGAGGTGTCAAATAATAATAATAATAATAACATAGTACCATAAGAAAGTGAATCATTGTGAATAACGATCATGAAAACGTAGCGCAGTATATCATAAATAAGGGATTATTAGAGAGCCAAATTTAAGATTTTAACCCGATAGGCAATCGACCGATGAACTATTTTTTATTATTTACTGAATATTGTATTTATTCAATATTCAATAAAAAAATAAATGTTTTACTTTAGAGTTTATTGTGTATATATAATAATTTTAAATAGGTATAAATTTATTTAAAGCTATTTAAAATTATTGCAACACATATTTTAAGATGCGCTGTGTAGCCGTGCCATGTGCCATCTATGGCACTAGATCGCTCGAAAAGAGAGCCTCGTAAGTTCAATTCTAGTCGCTGACCAAAGGAACTTTTACTAAGCATTTTTTTCGACTGGTTCACGAGTTAGTCGATCTCTGGTCCGGGAAAGCTGGTTTTCGTCTGCAAACTCAAGAAAATCGAAAATCGACCGTAGAACGCACACTATTTTCAAACAGTAAACATAGTGTTAGGATTAAGGACTACGATATGGCGCACTTGTCAGTTCGCCTCTCTTCACCGGACGGCACATATAATTAGTGATAGTCTTGGACAAGCTATCTTTAATTGGCTATGAGTGGAGATTTAACTGCTTCTTCAGCCTCCAAAAGCTAGATAGGTCTAAAATGGGCTCGACTATACTCTATGTGGAAATAAAAAGTGTTGGTTGATTTTTTTATCATATTTTAAAATTATACACGGTTTAAATGAAAAGTCAGATACAAGCCTTTCATAATTTGGCACCTTATGTAGAAAGGCGCCTATGTCGAAACATACTGTAACTCTTGAATCAACTCTTTTCATTCATTGACTCCATATTATTGTAATCTACCCATTTATGATTAAATGCCTATGAAGTATGTTTAATATAATGCCTGAGGGGGGGGGGGGCTTGTGATAACTTTCATGATACATCAGTAGGGGAAATATTCATAGGCGATTCTGGTCAGAATTATTTTTTTCTAGGCGTTTTCTGAGCCTGTTCCTGAGTTAGTCAATCTTTTGGGCAAATAAGCTAAGTGATTTTTTCTACCAGAAGAAATCTCCGATTGGCTAGGTGGAGATTGAAACTTCTTGCTCAGTCTCCAAAAACTTCGATAGGGCTAAAACGGCCTTGTCTACTCCCTATAGGTAATAAAAGGCATTAGCAGATTTATTTAAAAATCACCTGTGTGGCTCAGTAAAAGTCGCGTTTGCACTCCACGGTGCTAGGCCGCTCAAAGAATGACTTGGGCTCAATTCTAGTTGTCGACTAGAGGAACTTTTTCTAAGCCTTTCTTCAACCAGTTCTGGAGTTAGTCAATCTCTGGCATGGGTAAGAGAATTTTTTTTTTCTCCTGTCAAATCGATAACCACTACAAAAACAGATTGATAATTGTTGACTAACCTCACGCCCACCCACCCACCCACCCACACTTCTCAAGAATTTATTCTCATGAAGCCGCAGGAGGTTAGCATGAAAGTTTAAAAAATGCTGTTATAAGTATGGTGGTAAAAATGACATTCAATAGGTCGGTTGAGAGTTTTAGCAGTCCAAAGAATATTCTGATGACAAAAAAAAAAAAAAAAAAAGAGACGAAATCTTGTTTTTCAAAAGGTACACAATCATGGCTATGCTACTCACTACTGTCAAATACATATTCGTCAAACCCTAAATGAAACAGAATTTGCGACCTTGAAATTACATAACATATATTGTCAGTCTAAGACATAAACATTTTAGAATGTTTTATATTTTCTCAGATATGACGATTCTTAATGAGGTGCAGTGGCAGATCCAGAGAAATGGGTAACACGTACAATCGTCACCCTCTCTCCTAAGAAACCAGAACAAAAATAATGTCACGAATTTTCAATTAAATAAAAAAAAAATCATCTGCAAACAATTTTGAGGTATAAGAGCAAATTAAATTTGCAAAGTAAATGTTAGGATATGTAGCTATGCGGGAACGTTTCGTGTCCCATGATGCTAGTTAATCAGAAGATATTATAATTATTATTTGTCACCTCCAGGGAGTCCAAAGACTCATCGAGGGAGGGCACCTACTCTACAACTCGGTTTCCACCACTCAATCCACCAACTGACCAGAACTACACCAACGCCATCTACCGCTGACCACTACCACTAGTATTTCCACAGACAATCACAAACATCCATGCCCACAGCAAGAGTAGTAGTAGTAGTAGAGAGAGAGAGAGACGAAGGAATAATGAAAAAATAATAATAAAATATATAAGACATACTATTATACATTTCACTATGATCGCTAACTTTGAGGAATTTTTTCAGCTGGTTCCTGAATTTGTCGATTTTTGACAGGGGCAAACAGGGTACTTTTTCTCTCCCGAAAATCGAGTTTTTATTCCCAACTCAAAAAATGTCGACCGGAATATTCAAACTATTTCAGACAATAACAAGATCATGAGATGACAGCAGTTGTCTGCTGTTTCTTGAGTTCATGCGAATTTCGAAATTCTCATCAGCTTTCATAATTCGTAATTTTGAAAGTTTATGAGAATTCGTAAATTTTCAAACGCAATCAAACGTTCTTTTTCTCTGTTTATATAAAACAATACTGGATAATTTATTAGCTTTTCATTTAATGATACAAAAATGTGCAAAAAAAAAAAAAAAAAACGTAAGCATTTCTTTTCTTACCCTTCTTTTCTTTCCCTCTAATATTTCAAATTAGACTTAAGGATGTATTCGTTGAGTGAAGGATCAGTCAATCCTTGAAATAAAATTTCTGAAAAATACTGTAGGGTCAGCTACAGTGTACTTTTCAGTGACAAGCATGAATAGCTGGTTGCTGAAATCATTAATTACATTTGGCTCTTCTTGAAGACCTACCTATATCTGACTTTAATGTAATTCAAAACACTTCTATTATAGAGATTATATAATGTGCAGGCCTGTGTGGCTCAGTGGAAGTGGCGCTTGCATCCTCTGCACTTAGATTTAGGTTGAAATCTAGTCGCTGACTGGAGAAACTTTTTCTAAGCCTATCTTCAACCGGTTCACTAGTCAGTCGATCTCTGACATGGGAAAGCAAGTTTTATTCTCCCGGAAAAATCGAATTTTTCGTCCAGTAAACTCAAGAAAATCGACCGTAGAACCCAAATTATTTCAGGCAGTAACATATCTTGTTAAGGTTAGGTGGCCGCTTTCAATTAGTAATTAGTCATGGGCCAGCTATCTCTGATTGGTTATCAGTGGAGATTAAACTGCCCACTCAGTCTCCAAAAGCTACACCCTCTGTCCAAAAAGAAACCGAACTTTTCGAAAATAGAAGAAACTAGTGGTGCCACTTGTATCTTTTTGTTGTCGAAAGCGACAACCTTCATTAGTGTTGTGTCAACTGTTTATGACATTTGTTTCATTAGAAGCCGAGTTATAGGGCCAAGAGTGACAGTGTATTTTGACGAACGGTCGGAAAATTACTTTCAAACAGAGAGCTGCGATTGACTTCTGTGTTAGACTTGGTAAAAGTTTTACCTAAACGCATCAAATGCTTCAAAAAGCATACAGTGATGAGTGCTTATCCCATACTCAATTTTTCTAGTGGTTTAAGCGATTTCAAAGTAGTCGTGAGACGCTTGAGGACGACGAAAAGCCGGGCCGTTCAAAAACTGGATTGAGCGAAGTTAACATCCAAAAAGTGTGTGATTTCATCAAAGAAAACCCGAAATCGTCCGTGAGATTGATTGAAGATGAATTGGGGATTCCAAAATCAACTGTTCACAACATTTTAACCGAGAGTTTGGGCCTTCGTAAATTGAATTTGTGATGTTTCCCCACAAGTTCACTGACGATCAAAAAATGTTTCGAATTGAATACTGCAAGGACCGCATTAAAACGGCTTGTAAGGACTTAAGCTTCCTTGAAACGATCGGTACTGGTCATGAAACGTAGTGTTTTGAGTATGAACCCGAAACAAAGCGCCAGAGTGCTGAGTTGAGACCACCAGAAGAGGGGCATCCGAAAAAAGTCGCTTGGAGAAGTCAAAGTAAAGACAATGCTGATTTGTTTCTACGATTCCAAGGGCATTATCCAAAAAAGAATTTGTCCTGCCTGGCCAAACGGTCAATGGTGAGTTTTATCTCGAAGTTTTGAAGCGATTGATAGTGAGAATTCGTCGAGTACGGCATGAATATCGTGAAGACCGACCGTTCGTCAAAACACACTGTCACTCTTGGCACTATAACTCGGCTTCTAATGATACAAATGTCATAAACAGTTGACACAACACTAATGAAGGTTGCTGCTTTCGACAACAAAAAGATACTACAGGTGGTGCCAGTAGTTTCTTCTATTTTCAAAAAAGTTCGGTTTCTTTTTGGACAATCTCTGTCTAAAAATGTTAATGATACAAAAATGTGCAAAAAAAAAAAGTGTATTTTTTTAATCTAGATTGGGTTAAAAGGCCTCGCCTACTCCGTATAAGCGAATAAAGGTGTTAGCTGATTTAATTAATTAATTTTTTTATAATGTGCAGTGAAAAAGCTGAGATTATATTTTAAAGTCCCAGTGTCACGTAATAATAATAATAATAATAATAATAATAATTAAGAAAAACAACAACAAATGATTTATTAAAATATAAGTTTAGCTTTACTGCTCATTTAACTTATATCCCCTCTCCCAGTTAAGATTTCCTTTTTAAAATGGGTGATCCTAAGCTCACTTTCTTGCCTGTTAGGAAATCAACATCTACTACTGATAGCGCGAAAAGATTTCCACTCTTCGTGTGTGAAGGATCATTTAAGAAA
The DNA here is from genome assembly GCF_054136105.1 of Typopeltis vanoorti. Classification (NCBI taxonomy): domain Eukaryota; kingdom Metazoa; phylum Arthropoda; class Arachnida; order Uropygi; family Thelyphonidae; genus Typopeltis; species Typopeltis vanoorti. Next base: position 119,973,055 of record NC_143552.1, read on the forward strand.
ATAACTACACAAACATTTTTAAAAGAACATGCGCCACCATTTTATTTATTTATTTTTTTCTTATACGACAGTTGATCAGCCTGTAATTCATTTCTTCTGAAATTCGATCCTAGAGATGTTTTCAAAATAATTACAAAAGGGTTTATTTTATCTATAAAGTGTTTATTTCCTAATTTATTTATTTTATTTTATTATAAAATGTCTGATTAAGAATACGTGATGAAAGAAAATAATTACTTTTTTTTCATAATTGCAGGTTAATTTCCCAATATAATCAATATATATATAATCTTCAACGTAATTCAAAACACGAATGATTGCCTGTATTGGATATCCTTCAATGCACGTAACTCAATCTTCTGATAAGCTCCAGACATAATCAACGACTTTTATCCCATCTATTTGTTTCCAAGCAGTGAAATATTTTATTTCACTTTTTATACTAGTCATTTTATACAGAAACATTTTATACTGGTCTTCAATGCAGGGTGACCGCTACAAAATAGTTCAAGAGTGCTCAATTTCGCTGGTCAGGATTCATATAAATTTCAACAAGCAACATGTAACCTTGGACGATATCCAAATAAAATACAATCGACGTTTTCAGAGAGAGAGAGAGAGAGAGATCTATTTTTTCCTTTTCCCATTAAAACTCAACCCTTTTTTGGCATAATTTAAACAGGGATGGAATAAATAAAATGTTAAAAAATTGAGATATTAGCTTGGATCGTTTGGCAGGTAAATTATTACGATTTTTGATAATCAAAGAGAGGTAACGTAAGGGACAAAAATCTTACGGTGAAATAAATGACAGGAAATTACATGTTTTCGAAAATTGTTTTTAAAATTACTATCACATGTGGCACTTGAAGGAAATAAAAACATAGATTACATAAACATGTGGTATTTCTAGGACCTCTGGTGGTCCCAGCAGATGGAGAAACTTTTAGTGCCTCAGCGCTATTATAAACAAGTTTCATTCTGCAGCCGTGAGAATGAAAATCCTCGTCAAAATAGAGAAGAGAAACGTAGAGCAGTAAATGGAAGAGAAAAAAAAAATGACCGAAAGAGTTGGTGTGTGTGTGTGTGTGTGTGTGTGTGTGTCGTAGCCTGCTGATCGTCAGCTAAGGAGCGGTAAAGCCACAATACTTGAGAAGTTACTCAACCACAGCTGTAAGATGAAAACTGTTGAGTTTGTTATTCACTCTTCAGTTCAAAGGGCAATTTAAAAAAAGAGATAGTGGGCAATTACAGCAAAAGGTGGGGTCCCCCGTTAGCATTCTCACAAGGCATTTTCCAGACGCAAAGGCGTGTGAAGAAAGTGTAATAACGTCTAGTTTATACAAGGCACCGAAACGGAAATTCCCTCCAGGCTGATAAGCCTACAACTGCAACAATAATCTTGTCCAATTCTCTCGGCGCAAATTACGTCTTTCTGGTTCACGGCCTGGAAAAGCAGAAGGCATTTTTTTTTTTTAGTGTTGTTTATTTATTTGTTGTTGTTTAATTTTCCTAGTTAACGGGCACACGTAGTGTCATGGGATCTTAGCTTGTTGTTAAATTTAGTGTTTAGAAATTTGGCTTCTGTCTTTAGCTCCTGGATAAACTTCCAGTTAGTTGTGGAATATTAATAGTATGAAGTTTTATGCTTAAAAGAAAGAAAGAAAGAAAGGAATAAAAACTCTCATCATTTACACATAATTTTTACACATTTACACATAACGTTGCATCGTCCACGAATGCGCAATACTTATTCAGTTATTTATTTACTCTCGCTTTCTGATATGCGCAACAATTTCTGTCAGTTTGGCGTAGTTTACAATTAACATATGGCTAAATGTAAACAATGTTAATTAACTATTCGTTACTGAATTTTAATAGTCATTTTAATACTAATTAACTAAATAATAAAATACCTCATCTTGTTATACATATTTAATGATTAATATTTTATTTAATAGGGCCGATATACTGTTAAAATATTTAAGAAAATTGTTAAAAAGTGAACAAATAATTAAAATAATATGACTGGTATGTCGATAAAAAATAAGTAATTAGATCTCATCAGCAATACTGGAATCATTTTTGGAAACTTGAAGTCATCCTTAAATGTTATCATACTTTGTTAACCCGGGACTTTTGTATTCCTCCCTCTTGCTCACCCATCACAAAATGTCATAGAGTTTCAAACTCATCCGCCTTCGTAGCTCCCAAATTACATAAATTAAAAAAAAAAAAACAAAAAAAAAACGAAGCCTTTAAAATTCTTGGGATGTTATATATATATATATATATATATATATAGATAGATAGATAGATAGATAGATAGATATTCAATGAAGATTATCGGTGTCATTATTTTTAGAACACTCCTGAAGATAAGATGATTCATTCACTCATATTAAGAATTTGACTTAAAATTTCTGTTATGTGTTCCTGTTACTTTATTAATCTCCTGATTATTGCAATATACATAGTCACGTTGTAATTATAATAATTTTGTAAACATCGACATTTTTTCTCTTACTTATTTACCACAGCCTCAAGACAAATATTGAGAAAAATATTAATATTATACATTAAGATTATATTTTAAAAAAGAAAACATGCTCATAGCACGCGGTGACATACCATGTACGAGTTCATTTGTTAAAATGTTTATTTTTTTCATAATGTTCATGATCTCAGATGTTAAGGGGCGAGATGCTTTAGTCATTCTTTTTATTTATTTATTTTTTAAATTCATTTAGAGGAAATCTTGATGGCGGTGAAGTTTTCAAGAAGCCGAGCATGAATTGCGGAAGGTTTACTGCATTCTTTAAAATTCTGCACATAACCAACTTTGTTTGATGTCATGTTAAATATCAAGAATACACTAGAACTAACGAATGATTTATCTCTTTATAATGAGAGAGAATGGTTTCTAATTCGATATGGTAGAAATGACAGTCTAGTCATTTCTACAGCAAACAGAATGCAGCCTTTTTGTTTACTTCTATACTTCTCAAACGATCCCAATCTCTCCTTTATTCAACTCCACATTAAATCAGCGAACACTGTTGTTGTTGTTTTATGTAAATCCAACAATTGTTAGCTGTCGCACATCAGAACCAACGAGTTAAAAAATTCAGGAACTCTACTCTTGAGACCAAGCATAGAACTATTTTCAAGCTACTACAAGCTATCCGTGCGTGGTGAGAAAATTAAATTCGTTTACCAGCCAGCTAAAGACATTTACAAACATTCATCACCGCAGTGAGATCTAACGAATTATTAGTTGATGACCTGTTGTTGGTTGAATCACAGAAGGGCTACCACTCAGTATGAGGTGCTTAGTTGGCATCAAGAAATTTTGTTTCATTTTTTATGCTGATGATTTAATATATTTATTTTTTTAAGCAAGAAAGTAAAAAATGAACAGGTTTAAAGTTTTTAATATCATCCGATTTTGATGCCTATTATTTCCCAATCTATTGAGTGAAAAAAATTCAAAGGGAGAAAGATAATTAAATGTATTAAAATATTAAAAATATATTAACAGATTTTATGGTATATCGAAAGTTCTCAGATGAGCCATATTTTAGCGTTTTACGAGAACATTTTGCCGGCCACATAACACTGATTCATGGCCGCATACAACACTAAACAGCTATTTATAAATGGTATAGGATACACACATTTTTTAATTTTTTTTTTTTTTTTTTTTTTTTTTTGATGGGCTACAAAGGCTTGTGTTTTCTGTAGTTTTTTTTTTTTCCATCGTATATATTACAAATATTCAATTTAAAAGTACATATTGCCATTTATTCTAAAAAAAAAAAAATAATAATTTCATAAACATTTAATTAGATGGCGCTAATTTACAAATACATTATTATTTGTAAACAAGCTCGTGAATAATTTGTGCGGGAGAGTGAAAAACTTCAGTGCCAGTTTCGTATGGTTAATGAACTGAATAAACAATTCTGGAAGACATATGTACACGTTATACTGTGAAAAAAAAAAGGTGGGGGGGATGCTTAATAGTATCCATATTAACTAAACTATGTGCTTGTATTCAGTCGTTTATAAGAAGCATACAGTTGGACATTAAACACTGTTTATCGGTTTATTCTGTAGTATCAAAGGGAAGTAAGTAATAACAGATAGTCGTCTGCTGAGCAGATGTTTCTTTGCAGCTGCCAAATGTACAATTACGAGAGACTTTATAACCTTTAAGCCTTTTTTTTTTCTCCCCTTTTGTGAGTTGTTAGGAATACGTCCTTAATTATCCTTTGATATCTACCAGACATTGCACGCAACTATGAACTACATAGTAAGGCCATGATGGGGAAAATTTGCTGGTAAGGAGATTATTTTATACTAGTATCAATTAGGCAATATAAATTACTTTTTTTTCTCCTGCACATATACGAGCAGACACCAAAGACATAAGATGGCGCAGTTATCTGCACGTAATATTTTACCATCTATTTAATAGGACTATTTGAATAGTGATCTTCTTGTTCATCAGAACGATGAATCAATCGTTGATATATATATATATATATATATATATAAATTATGAAAGTGATTTGTAATTTTAAAGAAACTTTATTATGAATTTTATTTCGGTTTGTAAAAAGTAACTTTGATATGCGTCTACTTCTAAAACAAAACTTTTTTTCATTTTCATTATAAAATATTTTCATTTCACCTTCTTATTGATACCACTAAGCGTGAAATTTATAATAAATATCAATACGAATAATGAGCAGCATTTTGAGTAGGTTTTGACCAGAGTTTACCTGTTATGGTGCGGATATAAGAAAAAAAAAAAGTCTACCATAAGTTGGTAAAAAGCACACACTGTCATCTACAGAAAGAATGGGAGAGATGGGGGGGGGGTTGACAGAGATGCTGTGATTGTTGTTGAAAGATGCGGATTCAGATGTGTACTTTAACAACAACCAAAAGAAAAGAAAGACAAACAGATAAATAAAATAATGCTTTTCATTCCCCAAAAGGAGTAAGTGACATTCTTATTATTCCTAACTTTGTGGAAATTAGTGAGTAGCCATTTTTCCACCGTTCAGTTACATTTGCCATCTTTTTTTTTTTTTTTTTTTTTTTTTTTTTTGCAAAATTCATACTGTTGACTCAATTGCTGAAAAAAAAAACCATTAACGTTCTTGATTGAACTTTTTTTTTTTTTTTTTAAGCAAATACTGAAAAAGAGGCTGGAATGATCATATGAATTCAACCTGGTATTGTCGGCCAATCGACCAATGCACTAAGCGGATTGATTGGATTGACTAATATTTCTGAAGAGATGCCGACTCATTAAGTCAGCAAAGCTATTGCACATATCAAGATAAAAGTGATAGCCAGCCAATCACACTGTGAGATATGGCGAATGGATACGTCTCAAGACATGTATTTTCATTTATATTGTCATTTGAAGTCTCATGTACAAAGAAAGTCTTTCCAGACTATGAGGAACATCTTCGTTTGAAAAAATCCTGAATACCATATTCTTTGAATATGACAACAGCGACAAAAAATATGTAAATGTTTTTATAGACAATTCTAACACTGTTGTGTATACGTTTAAATTTAAGTAAAATACTATGTTGCAAATTAGTTGCCAAAAGTTATAAGACCAGTTATCTTTTTTCCCCCCACAAAACTTAAAATACCTTAATTATTGCAAATCAGAATATTCTTTTAAAGAGGACAACTAAAAAAAAAAAAAAATCATATTCTCACTGACGCTAGTATCTCTGTAACTTTGTTATTTTAACTAAAGTGAAAAAAAAAAAATAATAATAATCTCGCGGAAGACCAGCACAATACAAACCCACCTTACCATGTCACAGACCTGTCTTTTGATATTCAGTACTACACAGATGGAATTTCTTAGCTACATGCATGTGAGAAAATGTTATCACATGGCAGGTGATTATTAAGAAAAAACGGTAACTGTAAGTACATTAAAAAAAACAAACGCTGCTGCTACTTTTTCTTATATCTCATCCCTCCAGCATAAACACTGGAGGAACAACTATGAAAACGAGTTGTTCCAAAAGTAAAATACGAACTGACATAACTCCACAACAATTACTCGTTAGAAGGAATATTAATTACCTAATTGCAGTAGAGATGATAGTAGCTGTTTCGATAGCAGAAGATTGCACTACTTATGTACGTAAGCACGTGACAATCAAGACATAATTTTATCTAACTAAATAAACATGCAGATGACAGGTGGTGTGATTAATTTTCTGCATGCAAAGAACAAAATACTGACTGAAATTCATAGTGAGCTTATCAGTTAAAAGTAACAGGTGATAAACTGAAAAAATTATGTGTGTGTGTGCTGCAGGACTGTGGTGTGATATGAATTAAAGTAGTGCTCCCAGGAGTGCTTTGTCATCAAATCAGTACGTTCATTTTGGAATTCGAACTCTCATCTATATTTGTCCGACTTTCCAGCCTCATAGCCATTTTGTTTCGTGTGTGGGTATAACCTGGCATGCTCTTCAGCTTTTTTTTTTTTTTTTTTTTGTATATTAACAATTAGAATATCTATCAACATTAGATAATAATATTTTTAGACAAGTAATTACCTCAAGATAAGTCCTTATGAAGCTTACTTTTGGAACAGCCAGCTCGTGGTATGTTTGCAATAAAAACTTCAAGTACAGATTTCAAACAGCTCTGTATAATTCTAAAATAGCACTCCTATTGGTTAGGTGGAGAACTGCCATATTTTAATCGATGTCTATTTCTGTTTACAGTATATGCTTATGAAAATGTAACCCTCCGCCAAAAAAAAAAAAAAAAAAAAAAAAAAAGGAATTTCGTCTCTAAGTCAATCACTGAACCATCACAGATTTCCTACTCAGATAGGAGAAAAATCATACATGACTAGAGATTGGCCAGCCTCACCAAATGAAAGCGAATTATCCCCTCCTCCTCCTCCTCCCCATGTTTTCTACAACACAATATCATTATAGATTCATTATTATAATGTCTGCAGAAATTAATTATAAAAATATAATTTATATGGGTGCGCCAGTAACTTGTATTTGATATTCCTCCCATTCCCATCTCTCATCCCGCATGTCCATCTATGATTTATCAAATGTCCACTCCAACACCGAGCAGTCAGCAGCTATCATTCTCAAGGTCACGTGACATGCTACGAATTATTTAACGAAGTAGAGAAGTTTCTTTGTATTGAGTGCGGAAATTGCTACTGCTTAGGATTAAGATAACACAACAGAACATGAAGGATTAGTCATTGTCGATAATTATTATCGTTAGCATTTCTATATTACGAAAAGGGTTCTTACAAATAAGGGTGATTATGCTTATAATTAATCCAGTTTATCCATACGCAGTATTTTTTATTCTTCTTATATATTAATTTATATTTACGATTACCAACGAAATGATTTTATTTTGTTTTGGTCCTTTATTAAGCATGTTGGGTGGTCTTTACAACTGCTGTCCTTAATTGGGACAGGAAAAGATTGGCATCATAATCCCCCCCCCCTACTTTTCATTCAAATATGTCCTTCATTTTACAATCCCTTTATCAAACTACCTTTACAAACACCAGAGATAATCGCTACATTTTTCAACCGACTGGCCCACCTAATCACTGATTTCCTATCTAAGAAGGGAATGCATAAAAAAGAAAAAAAGAAAAAAAGAAAACAGTTTCAAATGATCTATTGAGTCTTCAACATGGAAACAGATGGCAACCGCCGGCAAATATTACCAAGATGATATTTCGAACGATTACCATCACCGACAAGGCAGGTCTATTTCCTTATATAGATGGTGCTTTCAAATTAATAAAAAGGCAGCTTTTCAAGTACCATAAATAATAGTCTAATGAATGTCTCTTATAAGTGTTTGGAATTTTTAAATATCCCGCACTTTCAAAGCGGGCCTTAGTGTAATTGTTTCTGTGTGATAGAAAGGAACCTAATAAATCTAGAGCTCCGTCCGATCCCCGCAGCTATCCCGCCCTTCCCACCCATGCACCCAGAGACTGCCTATCCAGCAGAGTGACAAATAGCACCAAGTGGCGGGGCTTACCGGTGAAGCCCGCCCAAAAGCTGCACACTTCTCTACACCCATACCTATTAGCAGTAGTGCTCAACAAAGAACCCATTTTCCACCTTGTTAAGGTGTCGGCAGAGGCTCTCGCTTAGATAAATGATGCCTTCGGTTCAAAAAGACCACGGTCAGCAGGAATGATTGGATGTTGCTGTCGACACTATTTGTTGTCACCATTGTTGCTTCCCCCCCCACCTCCAGAATAAAAAAAAAAAAAAAGGGACCGGACACGATAGGAAGAAAGTCTAGAGTATTTTGCCTGTTTCTTTTCAGATGTTCTCTTTCTTCCATGCGCGATTAAACACAATCTTTGATCGAACGACAACACAGGAAAATATTTTGTCATGTGCTATGAACGCCCGTCGGTGTCATACAAAGAAACATACGTTTCTTTACGTTCATTGGAAAAAGTTTATCCTCTTAAGTCAGTTCTTAGTCCCTCTTCCCTCCCTCTGAGATTAAAGATTCTACACAATACTCTTTTCAGCTGTTCGTATCGATAAAGTAGACGGCTACATCTGCAGCATCTGTTATATGTTGTTCATCTGCTCATCTATTAACACGGAAATGTTACCAGAATCTCTAAAGACAGGTTCCGCATCTTTTGCACAATTCATTGTAAGACTAGGATTAGGCGAATAATCTCTGACGCCATGCATGATATATTCATTCTCTGTGTGTTCACGAACAGTGAGTCATTTCAGTGTTAGCTTTGCTTTAAATTGATACGATCCAATTTATAAGGGCTACTTCGCTTCTCTCTTCTCTCTATTTTCTCCTTTCTTTCAGCTTTTATTTCGGTTTGATTTGTTTTGTGTTGATCCATATTTAATTATTTATTTAAAAGAAAACACTATTTAAGTCTTTTAGATTATTTCTGTGCTTAATCTCTCTCTCGCACGCACGCACACACATATTAGAAAGTAGTACATACATATCAAAAGTATCCGAGTATCTCTGAAAAAAAAAAGAAGAAGAAATTATCTCCTCATTTCCTATTGAATACATTTATCGTAAAGACGGACAACTTTTTTTCTTTCCATTTCTGTTAAAAATAAATCATATATCAAAAATTATACGTATCGATAGAAAAAAAAAACAGGGATAATTTCACAAGAGCCAATAAAATTTATATTAAAACTAAATATAGAAAAATATTACAACACGCAGTGGAATAGGAATAACAATTAATAGTGACAAAAATAACACAGACTCGAGTAAAAGAAAATAATCTTTAAAAGGAAATAAAATATTAGGTTACTTAAATTAAGGGGATATTAAATCCCACATAGTTTTAAAACCGAATAAGAAACTCAAAGATTGGAATCAGAGAGTTTCTTGCCGATTATAGTAAACTATAAAAGTATCGGCGACACTAGCGTTAGCCAATGCAAGTGACCCTAGTACGTAGTACAATACCGGACGACTCGTTGCAAAGGTGGAGGAAGTTCAGATCGCTATTCTTAGGTATTTTCCATAATGTATTTGGGATTTAATATCCCCTTAATTTAAGTGATGTTTTCATTGCCGAAATGAAGCTTATTAGCTCTTTATATTTAAGTAAAATATTAGGATTTTCGAAGTCAACAATATGAAAAAATACAGGTTTGATAAAATGAAACAAAAGCAACAATCTATAAATCAGGTTTGAACAATATTAACAGAAATATGAAACAAAAATAGAAAGTCAAAAAATTCAACGTGTGTAAAATGATAATGTTGCGAACAATAGTTAATAACAAAATCTGACAGAAAAAAAAAAGTCACTTACATGTAATTAAGGAATGTTTTTTTTTTTTTTTAACAAAAAGATCAGAATGGAACAAGCATTTGATACAATAGATTCAAATAGAATAGCACACACACAGATTAGTCGGCAGATTAAAAACAAAAATGGATAGGCTGTCTACATTGAAATATTGTAAACACAAGCTTAAACCAAAAAGGTACATTGGCACTCGAATGTGTGAAAAAAAAAGTTAGTGAAACGGATGGCAAGGTAATGGACATATGATAAGAGCAGCCATTTTGGGACATTTTTCCTGACTTTTCGCTAATACAGAAAAACACGATCTCTGTCCTCTGATTTTTTAACCTCTAAAATACTTTTCGTAGGAAAGACATTTTGTTTCTTTGTTACAATGAATTTTGTTGTGCTTTGTAAATACTACAATATTTCTTCTGTTTAGTCATAAAAATCTTTTTTTCCCCTGTATCTCTCTGTGTCTGTCTGTCTCTCTCAGGTTTTGTCTCTTATAAACAAGCAAGCCAAAGAACGCTCAATATTGTCAGACATGACGATCAAAATGGAAGAGCAGCTTCTAGTGCATCTAATGATGAATCTATCGAATGCATTATACAACGTGAGATGATTTTTACAGCATAAAAGATGCGGAATACGAAGCATATGCATAAAATAAAACAGTTAGATTTTATATTATTATTATTTTTGTATTACCCTTCGATTTTTATTATAACTGATATGTTATGTTTTCTACGCATAGTTAGTCAACAGTCTTTCATTTTTTTTTTTTTTAATTTTAGAAATGCGTTATAAATATCTCTTTTCTATTTTGAAATTGAATATCTTACAGGTGACAAACAAGTTCGACCACAATTAGAACCTACAAATAGTTTTAGCATGACTGTAGGACTTTTTTAAAAGCCAAAAAAAAAAAAATCCCCCACTAGATGGCGCGAGTTCCTACATAAAGTATAGATATTCTACATAAGATATTGTTTACTACAGTAAATATCTTATACTATAACTTCAAAATTAAAATATTCAAGAACCATAGTAGTCATGTTGGGAACGTTCCTGTTAACAAGGTGTTCCTTTCAAATATATTTAACAATAAAGCACAATTGGTTGTTTATAAAACGTTGTTTGTGAATGTTATAATATAGCTGATCACTTCAATTGAAGCTTGAATTTCCATCTTAGGTACTTCAGAGGACATTGGACTAAGAAATGTCTAGCGGAAGCATACAGTGGCCTTTGGCGAAACCATGAGAACAGCTATAGATGGTTGTGGGTTAGATGTTTTCTGTTCTCTGGCATCGACAGTTCAAAATATTTCGAAATTTCTTCATCGATATGAAATATTTTAAAAAGAAAACTCGGTCATGCTTCCACCTACACCAGAAATTAGTACTCCAAGTTTTATTCCAGTCTTTTATCACTCTTTCACTCACTATGACATTCTAAGAAGTAAATAATGTAAAGCATTTAAGCCTGGCTCCAAATGACTACAAGAAACGCGTGTTTATGGGATTATGGTCACTGCTGATTCTGAGTTCGCCCGATGCCTTTGCAAGGCATCAGCGGGGTACGTAACTACTGCTACCTTTAGAGATGCTGACAGTTTTACGTAGGCTGAAAACACTTCTGACCACCTCAGATAGGACTCATCAACTTTACCAGCGGTTGATTATGAAAGAAAAAGTTCGCCAAGTTCAACACAATGTATTTTATCTCATAAAAGCTGTTCTTGAAGCATAAGTAGAAACCACTAGGCTTATTTTCTTCGTTTTTATTTTAAATGAAAATTGAAGTGCCGTACATTTGCAGAAAACTAAAAGTTCCTAAGAGCTTCAGTACAGAATAACAAGAGTCGCATTTGATGTCTCAAAAGAGCTGATTTTGGAACCCTAAGCCGATTGAAGTTCGTATTATATACCATGTAAGCTATAGGGGCAGCACTGTTGATAACGGTTTACAAATAACAGTAATGGCTAATTCTCTTGCCTTCGTTAGAACTTAGAACATTTTTTTTTTTTTTTTTTATATCGTGTTTATACGGCTAGACCTCACCATATTTAAATTCATGTGAACTTTTTAAAATCGCGCAATTTATTTATCACGGGGTTCGCTATAATTTTTCAACTGATAATACTCTAATACAGTGGCAGCCGGTGAAAATTTTAAGTGGGGGTGCTGCATATACAAAATTAAAACTAAAAAACTAAAAAATTATTTTTTCCTAATCAGTAACCAATTTATTAATAAATAAATTTACATATTAAAAATTGCTTTATTAAAAATATTTCACCCTCACCACAAACAAACACCAATAATAAAAGTTTCGTATCTCACAAAAATAACGCAGAAGCATACGATACACTGCCCAACCAAGCAGTGTTGGAATGACCTTGTAACGTGCAATCACAAGCGCAAACAAATATCGGCGAGACTGGCTGCGATTGGTCGAATTTGATAATTCCGACACTGCGTTAGATCGCAGTGCATTTGTTTCGTAATCTAAAGCGTTCATCGAACAATTCCAATTATTAACCATTCAATCACTGTCGAAACATAAGCTGTAACCTTTACCATGTTGTATTGCATTTATATAATGTTGTAAGCATTGTTATTATTTATAAACACAAACAAAATTTAAATTTTTCATTTTTTGGGGGTGCTGCAGTGTCGCAGTGCTTATATACGGGCCGCCACTGCTCTAATGAGTCCAATGTTTCACTCTGTTTTTGTATTCCAGTTGATTTAATCAATCGCTGTAATTTTATTATAATTATTTTAATGATGTGACATGAAATAGGTTTGGGGCTGGGGGTTAAAAGTTCTCAGAAATCGACATTTAAACATACGCTCATTTTTATTGTAGAGTGCCTTGCTTTTTTTTTTTTTTTTTTTGAATAATCTGTGGTGTTGAGGAGGCACAGTTGCGCCATCTAGTGGCGCAACTGATACATCTGATTTGTCGATTTTAAAATTAAATGTCCGACATATTTTCAGTTATTTAGAAATATATTTCGAGAAAATTTTGCATAATATTAAAATAATTATGTCGAGTTCTTCATATTCTCTATATTATTCTTCATAGAATACCTTAATAAATGTTTGTTTATGTTTTATCAACACCAATTATAGCTATTTTGTTAATGTCACCACTCACACAAAAGAAGCTGTAAAACATATAGTAAAAGAAACGTATTTCATTATTGACTTACTAATTAAGTTCGATATGCATTTACTTTACACAAACCCATTCCCGTTGCCATTAAACTGACCAAGAGTAACGAACTGGTCACTTAAAATAATCTATTAAATGCGTTTGTTTCTTAATATTAGCTAATAAATGCACGATTTCATTTTTTAAGGTATTAGTAATAACCGGTCTGGTAGGACTACTTTTAGGCTCCAGCATGTCTCATGGTACATCCCATCAAAATACTTTTCCATTCTGAAAGACGCTTTCCATTGGAATGATGTCTGCATTTCTGGGCCTCTCTTCAAAATTTATATCTAATGGAATACCAGTGTTGATAATTAAGGTATCATTTTGTCTTATTGCGAAGTGCATCACCTCAACTGTAACTTCCAACATCTTTGCTCGGAAATAAAAAGAAAAAAAAAATGGGGAAAGAGAATTAAAAATCACAAACTGGTTACGTTATTACAGACTGCAGTCATTATCTGGAACGCAATTCGTTGAATGTGTCATCATAGTTAGAAAATGATCACGTTTTGGAACATACGAACGTCCCCCTTATGGAGAAACTTATTTTAAAGAAATTAGCCTAATAGAGATATAAAAAAAGTTACAAAAAAAGAGATATACAAAAGAAGATTATGATTTTTTTTCTTTTCTTTTTTTTTCTTACGATAAAATATTCCTTACCATTGACATTGCAGAAAATGATCTAAAATCGGACATTAAAAATACTAATCACGTCTTTAGAAACATTTAGTTTTCAAAAAACCAGTTTTGAAATTGGAAATATATATTAATCGGTTACACTGAACTCTGGAAAATACACATGCGTCAACAATTTATCACTGTAATGCGAATTTTCTCTGTAATTAGCCTCTGAAGTGTGGTATTATAAATCGTTTGGAAAAGAACGCTGTTAAGAAATAATTGTCACGAAAATGCTTATTGTTGTTTATAACGCATACCTCTTGTCGTAATTATACACGGACTACAGTTATTTAAAAGTTTTAAAAGCATTCCACTGACTTCATCACGGCGTACGTGAGGTGAACGGGCTGGGTCGAGATAAAGTCGGCAAATAAGTACATTTCATGAAGTATGCTAGAAGTGCGGGCTGCCGCAGAAACTATATATTTGCGTTAACTAGACTAAGTATTTTTCATCATAAACACATGGAATAATTTACGAAAATATCGTGAGGTTCGTAACCATAGTTACGTTACTTTAAGAGTTTAGTGGTTTGTATGACGCATCTTTGGAGAAATATTCTTTATAAAGAATCATTGATCATTAAATTAAAAGTCGTTAAGTCAAATAGGTTTGCTTATGTTGGATATTTCATTATTTACGGATATTTATCATATCATCTTCACTCTACATTCGAAGAGTATCGTAAATATATTATTATTGTTGATTCCTGTTAACAGTCTTTAAATTAATTAATTTAACGAAACAAAATTTTCACATTGTTCAAGAGCGAGAGAGAATGCAAAATTCAGCTATTTCTGAAAATCTTCATTTCAGTGTTATCATTGAGTTGCATTTTTATTGTGATAATAATTTATAATATCTTTTTAAATAAAATATATTTCAATTATAATACACTATTAAAACTAATAAAAAATGTTTAAACTTTAGATAATTTAGAGATTAGATCGAATACACTAAAACACCATTTATTTTTCTGTATATTTATCTATTAAAATATTAATGACCTAATTATTTTTTCGTATATTCGCTCAATCCAATACCCTTGCAGGGTCCTTGGAGGGTAATGGATGGCAATGCTGTAGCCAATGAAGTTCCAACTGAGGCTCAGCTATTGCTGTTATCCTCTTGCCATGATGATCAGAGCTTTAATAGCTCAATAACACCTTATCCCTACACTGTCCTCTACAGATAACGGGGAAGATGAAAAGCATTCTTGCTTCGCCCCTTTAAGCCAGTCCTTATAAGGATAAGGATTTTTTCGTATATTTGCAAAGCAACGAATACGTATACGTATAAATTGCAAGTAGCATAGTAATCGCTCTGATTTTGATTTTATCTGCGCAGTGATTCAATAAGATTTCTAGCGCTACTTGAAAAATTGATCTACTGTTAGCAGTAGTACTTCAGAACGATTCTTCTACTTCTTGAGTATTCTGCAATTGAGCAGATTCTTCTCTCAGTAGCAAAAACTTTTCTTCCCTCCCTCTCTTCTGCTCTGAGTCTTCTCTTTCAAGGTTATGTACCTGTCTCCATTCAGCATGTCATCTAACATTATTTTCCTTACTCTTCCTCTTTCGATGGCATCTCTGATGATTCCATTCCCTCACAGAATATGTCCGATCCAGTTTCCCTTGCTTCTTTTTATCCTCCTTAACAGACTTCTTTCTTCTTCTACTCTTTTTAAGACCTCTTCATTAGTTATTTTATCTGTCCATTTGATTTTTTTCCATCCTTCTCCAAATCCATATCTCAAAGCTTTCCAAAATCTTAATTTCTTCTTTCTTCAATGTCCAAGTTTCAGCTGCATCCAGAATGATTAAAAATTAAATTTTAAATAAGATGTAAATAAAATAAAATATGCAAATAATAAAGAGGTAGTGAGCGCGACCAATTTATGCGATGCATTGGAAATACTCCAATAAATACGCCATTGCTCTTATATATCAAAGCTATTTCACTTCGAAGATGATAAGTTTGGAATTGAAGCTGGATATAACAAAGAGTTTAGTGGAAAAAGAAAAGCCATCACACATAGGCCATCTATAATAATCATAAGGCAGAAATACAATCAGTTTAATTGTATTTCTGCTTTTGTTTAAGTTTTACAACAGTATTGGTTTAATAATATTTTTATTAACATTCGTTGGTAATGCATAATATTTTCTAATTATGGATTAAATATGCTTTTCTAGAGCTTGCCTTGGACCAAGTAATTATCACTTACCAACGGCGTACCTATAAATGCGCGCGCACGCACGCACACACACACACACGTTATAAGATGTAAAGTGCATGTTTGGGTGTACTAGGATGTCAGGAATAAAGACACAGACAACAATCAAGATCTATGGATGGATGCAGTTAAAAATGCTTCAGAAGGCAGAAGTGTTACATGTGACCATATTGGAGACCTGACAAATGGAGTACCAATAAGCATTGCAATATCTGAGAGAGAGAGAGAGATCAGATGAAAGGATACCACCCACCATAACACGTGAACGGCAAGAAGAAAATTGGTTACCCAATTGCATTTGGTGGACAGTAGACCATGAGATGTTAATATTTCTTTGTTCCAAACTCGTAGATGAGTAATGTTGGCATCCAGATCTGCTATGGATTGAGAGTGAAAAGATCCATACTGTCGTATTTGATTAACTGGTTATCTTCCAGGTGGTAAAGAAGTTGTTTGCTGATAACTTTCTTCCTTAATTTTTGCTAAAGCTGAAGTAAATGCAAAACGATGATAGTTCAATGGCTTACTTACTCCTTACTTTGGAATTGATTGAATATAGGCTTGTTTCCATTCCGTAGGATAGATTGCAGAAGGATAATTAATAATTGTAAAAACGGAATAGATGGGATGTTAATTCTGCACTGGGGAGGTACTTTGCCTTGGTCATCATTAGGATTGGAGGAGAAAAATAAAGTGCTTTTAAAGCCTGCAATAATATGAAGAATTAGATAATTTAAAAAAAAAATCATGTAATCATCAGAAAAAAATCTCCGTTAGATCAATTCTTGAGAAAGAATTCATTTAAGAAGCGGGAGGATGTTGTCACTTGGGGGGGGGGGAATTCCTGTATATATAATAAGGGAGAATTTAGTTTACCATAACAGTAACGAGAGCACTACCGCCATCTGATGGCCATTTTGGAAATTTCTGAAGAGAGTGGGATATCGACTGATACAGCAAGCTTTGTGTGAGTAGATCGATTTTGAATCAAATGGCAAAACCAGCTGATAACCTGCTGCAATGATATTTATATAAGAAAAGCATCTACTTCAATTCTATTTTTTCAATGTTATCAGACCAAAAATGATATTGTGCGTCATATACCCTCTGTTGCCATGCTTTTGCTTTGCAAATAAGCCAAACATAAATAAATAAATAAAAAACAAGATTCTATTTATGATGTGATTCTCGTTTATCCTTAAAAATTCAACATTTTTTTTTTTTAATTTCAGTAAACAACTAAAAAAAGGCATGTCATTATAGGATTTCTTTAGTCTAAAAGTGGTGAGTAGCAAAATTTTTCTATTTTTATTTTTTAATATGCTTTTGAGTATAAACAGATGTTTCTTTAACTCTGGTTAAAGTTTTCAACTATTAATATGTAAATGGCATAAACGGCTCGTAATGGGTAATAATATATTGTTAAACGTTGTTTTATTAAGTCATTCATTCCACTGGTCAAGTATGGATGACGCTACAACTAATTATATTTAAAAAAAAGTTATTTTATTTCAATTGAACATTAAAAAGAGAATTTGGGGGGAAAATGAGAGAATTTGGCTCAGAAAAGTTTGCATATATGTATATATTATTTTTTTTTTTAAAGTGAAGATGGATCCCCCCCCCCGTTAATTGTCTTCTGTTTCCTGCTCTCTGATGTGGGTTTCCGGTACAAACATTTATCAGGCATGACATCTGCTTTAATTTCCGGTAGACGTAGTTTCCGATGGAAAAAAAAAAAAGTCGCTTCTTCGTTTTTTTTTTTAAACATAAACCTAATGTATATTTAGTAATATGTTTGGGCTAAGGATCAATAATTCAGACCCTGATACAAAGACCAAACGGTACATTTTCAAGCCACTTCAGACCTCCAGTAAGCAGACCTACCGTCACACATTCGTGACACTTGCAGTTATGATATTCTTTGCTATTTCATTTTACGATAGGTTACTGACCAAGACATTAATAAGAGCTACTTGTTCTCTAAGATTTAAGTCCTTCCGTTTTTGAGACATCACTCAGTAAAGATAAAATGCTTAAAATATGTTTTAACTTATGCCATCTTGATTCAAGAAAGTGTAACTAAGTGGAGACTACATGCAGCTCAATTACAACACAAAGAACGTCAAATTTGCAACAGACTTTTTTACAGCATCTTTAAGAACCAGAGAAGAAAAATATTCTGTTGATTTCTGAAGTGGAATTTATGAAAAACCCTTTTTTTTTTTTTTTTATACAAAAAACATCTATTTAATTAACCGCTGCAAATTGTGTTATAAAATTCGAAATTCGACTGAGCTTGGCTATGCTATAGTGAATGATGAGTGTTATGCATTTAAATGTATCTGCATAATATCAGAGACCACCAGAGAACGCTACTGTTATTTGCACATTCTTTGTTCCAAAGAGATTTTTATCATGTATAGCTTCTATATTTTTTCATATTGATATACATTTTACTCTTAAAAAGTGATATTTAAAATAAAATAAAAAAAGTGAAGCATGTACCCATTTTCGTTATAGTTTTCTTCGAAGATTACCCTCATGGTAAGCGGGATGCCAGCAGTTATTTTTTTAAATGAAATTTATGGACCTTGAAGCTTTTCCAGGTCTTTATTTAAAACCGAGTTCTTATCAATCATAGATAAGTAATAATTCCAGTTGATTGAGTTGAAGATTAAAGTCATTTCCGATAAATCGAAAACACAAATGATAGTTAAACGTGTAGAAAGGCTTACGTGTTCGTCGTACATGTTTTATTTTTGACGGTATATATCAGAACACATTATTTACAGCAATAAGTAAATAATTATTTATTGACTTATTGCTGATATTTCGCTGATGTTATAACCAGCATCTTCAGAGCACAAAAACACACAGTTTGTCACAATACGCAAGACTACAACAACATGGTGTAATCAACGGACTAGTTTAACAAAATTGTAGCAGCAACACAAAGACTAAAGTCCTAAAAAAAAGAGAGAAAAAGCCAGAGAATTATTTGTGAGAGTGGCTAGTAGATTAAGTAGATTACAATTCTCCCTCCTTTGTCAAAAATTCTGCCCACCTAAAAAGCAGTTTAGAACACCATACCTTAAAAAGCTCAGACTTAATGGTGAGCTTTGATATCTCCTCATTATTCACTAATGTACCACTAATTGAAACCCTTAATCTACTAAAGTCACACTTTCCCCCTGATATATTTGAATTATTTAAATTCACAATACATGCAGGATATTTCACATGGAAAGGGAAAATATACAAACAATTAGATGGGACAGCTATGGGCTCCCCCCCCCCTAGCCAACTTCTACATAGAACACCTGGAAAAACTAGCTATCAATACAGCCACTCTCAAACCAACACTTTGGCTACGCTATGTTGACGATGTGCTTGCTATTTGGCCACATGGCCCAGGGACACTGGAAACATTCTTAGCGCATTTAAATAGCCAACATCCTAAAATCCACTTTGCAATGGAATTGGAAGCTAATAACTGTCTGCCCTTCCTGGATACACTTATCACACGTCTTCCAGATGGTTCCTTATTATTTTCAGATTTTACAAAACCAACACATACAGGGAGATATTTACACAAACAATCACACTATCACCCTTCTCAACAGTATGGTATTTTAAAAACGCTAACCCACAGAGCGAGAGCAATCTGTTCCAATGACAATGCTCTTGCTGCTGAACTGGCTCACTTACGCCACACCTTCTTGGCTAATGGCTATAATCCCCATAAGATAAACAAAATACTAAATGCTCCTAAGAAACCCCTCTCACTATCCATTACAGTGAATTACAACAAAACAGTCACCATCCCATATATTAAAGGCACATCAGAAAAAATATCGAGAATTCTTAATAAACATGAACTATGCACAGTATTCAGACCGTGTGTCAAATTAGCAACTCTCATCCGTTCACCCAAGGAGAGCATCCCTCCCTTATCACATCCAGGAGTCTACGAAGTACCCTGCTCGTGTGATCAAGCTTACTACTGTCAAACAGGAAGAACTGTAAACATCCACATCAGTGAACATAGAAGATACATCCGGCACTATCATTACGGCAAGTCAGGGCTAGCAGAACCATGCTTTGGATACCCTTGCACACAGGATCAACTGGAAGAAAACAAAAGTACTGCACATAAACTCTTAGAAGTCGGAGAGATTGTTGTTCTTAGAAGCAACAGAAGCCTTGAAACATACTCCAAATCTCAATAAATATGGCTGTATAAATTTGCCTAAGATCTGGGAGACAGTCATCTTAAGACATAACTAGTACCGGCTTTTTCTTTCTGTTTTTTATGACTTTAGTCTTTGTGTAGAAACCGCAATTTTTTTTTTCAGATAGAGGGTGCCTAATTAGGCCTTTAGTCTTTGTGTTGCTGCTACAATTTTGTTAAACTAGTCCGTTGATTACACCATGTTGTTGTAGTCTCGCGTGTTGTGACAAACTATGTATTTTTGTGCTCTGAAGATGCTGGTTATAACAGCAGCAAAATATCAGCAATACGTCAATAAATAATTATTTACTTATAATTTTGTGTTCTGATATATACCGTCAAAAATAAAACAAATGATAGTTAGTTTTTTAATGAATTTATTTAAAAGATTTAAAAATATAATTAATCATTTTTCTAAATTTAATTTTATATTTGACAATTAATTACAAAGGCATTTTTTTATCATTATTTTATATATTATCTTAGCGTAAGTAAAAATAGCTTAAGCAAAAATAAACGTTAGTAAGTTTAACAACCTTATGATTTTTTTTGTGTGTACCGAGAGCACGACTCTTGTCCACAAAATGCCTACAATCTGTAAGTACTGGACATTTCCTAGAAGAATGTTGTAAAGTTAGCGTACAAAATTTTATTGTTTACTCAACTAAGATGAAGTATGGATGAAAAGAAGAATATAATTTCTTGTCAAGTCTAATATTCTACTCAATACAGAAAAAATTGACATACAACTACTTTTATTTATTTATTTTTAAAGATAAACCTTTATAAACTCAAGAATTTAATCTATACAAGTTTGTAAAAGGGATTTCTACAAGCAGTTTCTTTAACTTCATAAATTCAAGTTCATGTTCTATTCAAGTATAAGGATTTTATTTTTTTTATTTTATTTTATAAGGAGCAATTACAAAAATATTTCGCAGAAAAAATGTTAATATTTCAAAGGATGGTTAATAATTTACAAACAGTTAGCTGAGCGCTTCTGCGTGTAATATACATGCTTGACCTATATGAGTCCGTTTCAATACAATATGTACACCTCTATCCCAGTTTAAAGCTGATAAACAGGCTTTTATTCTATCTCTTAATGATATATTCACCAATACAGTTTAATAACCGCTCAGATTGCTCTATAATAGCAACATCCTTGTACCAGGAAGAGTAAAAATCCAATCCATTGTTATATCAATCAATTAAGGTCCTAGGTACATACCAAGAATGTGCAAGATTGTCTGTTTTCTTTTATAAACTTCTCCAACATTTAAAGATGTTAATAGATGCTTCTTTTGTTTGTTGTTATTGTTGTTTCCCGAGTCACTTCAGGCTAGAGTTACACGATAAATATCCGTCACCTACTAGTCAGCGGGATCTTTCTGATACGATTGTGTGGCTCGTATAATCCTCTAATGATTCCCTATTAAGTAGAGACATTCATTTACCACTTCTTGTAAGATCGTCGCTGTCCGATATGGCCTAGTGGGTCGTTTATCTAGGCAAGCGCCCATTAGAATAGCATCCATTGTCGCTGTATTCTCGGTCGAGTCGTTGACTTCAAGTTACCAATTGCAAGACACTCCCCCTGGAGATTCACATGTTCGTTTCAAGACCTTTACTTACACATAAGCATATGACATTATACTCCCAGGAACATTGTGGCTTCGAGGCATCAATTCCTTCATCCGGAACGGACCTGATAGTGGTCGAGCACGCATTAGATGAGTTTGTTTGAGAGTAGACGGAATAAACACGATCAACAGAGAAAAATGTTACGAAATAAGGGTCAGTGTCATCTGTAATCGGTGTGTGATCAATGGATACCTAGGCACTATGAGAACTGCACAAGGAATCATTTCACAAAGATGGCGTCTACAAGTCCGTGATCGAGCTCGAAGGACTTTAAAAGGTATACTCTGGGTCAAATAATGGGTAAGCGGTGATGTCAACAACCTTGCCTAATCGGCCTATTAATAGTCGAACTCTTGTTAGGTTTATACTGTTGGATGATAGAGACATACAGCATGTAACAGTGATTGTAGTCTCATATACATTATTCAATTAAACAAACCTGATAAAATATAGCAGGAAATATTTTTTCACTTATTAAGTATCCTGCAAACGACGATGTGCTATGTATGTGCGCGCGCGCGAGCTCGCATCGTATAAAAAAAGTGTCTCCATTGTTATTCGAAATCACTATCTCGAAATAAGAAGCCCAGTGCAGTTTCGACTTCTTATTTTAATGTTTTTTAAGAAATGGTAGAAAATAAGAATATAATATTTTTTAAACTATAATATGTCACTTAAATAACATATAAAAAGATAACATTTTATTTCATTTAGAATTTAAATAAAGCATAATAGACATACACCATATGTCGTATACTAACAATAATGTACAAAATAATCACAAATAAGCACCATTATTTATGGTGGGGATGCGGTGATTGATTCATTCAGTCCAATATCCTTGGAGGGTAATGGATGGCAATGCTGTAGCCAATGAAGTTCTAACTGAGGCTCGGCTATTGCTGTTACCCTCCTGCCATGATCAGAGCTTTAATAGCTTAATAATAACACCTTATCCCTACACTGTCCTCTACAGATAACGGGGAAGATGAAAAGCATTCTTGCTTCGCCCCTTTAAGCCAGTCCTTATAAGGACCATTATTTATGGAAGGCGTTTTTCAGAAAGTCAGAATAAAACCCTGGGAGAGTAGTGGATGGCAATACTGTAACCAATGAAGTTCTAACTGAGGCTCGGCTTTTGCTGTTACCTTCCTGCCATGATCAGAGCTTTAATAGCTCAATAACATCTTATCCCTACACTGTCCTCTACAGATAACGGGGAAGATGAAAAGCATTCTTGCTTCGCCCCTTTAAGCCAGTCCTTATAAGGATAAGAACCATTATTTATATTTATATCGGATAAAAATCTGGTGTTAATTTTGATTGTTTAACTCAGGCGTGGCCAACTTCATTCTATATGAGAGCCAATATATGATGAGTGGTAGCGTCACGGGCCGCACACTTTTAGACAGAAGTTAAATAAAAATAAACTCTGCATTTTTTGAAGGCAATAGTTATATGTATTGAATTACAATATTTGTTAAATCATTTTACTACTGGGAGAACAATTACATAATCCTTAATTACACATTTCTGTTTTTTTTTTGTTTTTTTTTACATGTAACGCAACTTAATGAGAACACTGTGGGCGTTCATTCACGTGCGGCAACAAGTTCATCAAAGTCGATTTTCAACGATGATGACAATATTCGTAACAAATCCTGAAGATGGTCATCAGTCAGTCGGCTTCTTTGTGACGATTTAACCACCCTCATAGTTGAGAAAGTGCATTCACATATGTATGTGCTTCCAAACATAGATGCAATTCTCAAGCTGAAATCACCCAATGCAGGATATTTTTCCCTTGGCACCAGTTTCCAAAAGTCAATGCCTATCTCCACCCTTGACCGGAAAAAAGGGTCACTATGAAGGTCACACAACTCCAATTGAATAGTCATGCTGCTCTGAAATGTCACATTTCATTGGGTTTAAATAACGTCAGCTGTGGCCGCATGTCACTGAAGTCTGAAAATCGCTTACTGAATTGCTCCAAAAGTTGGTCTAACATTGGCACAGAAAACTTGAAGTCAATGTCATGGCTCTCCTCCACTCCCCGCAGGAAGGGAAATGTACGAAGTTTCCTCTGACTAGGGTGAATTTAAAAACTTTCAGTCGATTTATGAACCCATATAGTGTCCAACTGAATTGATAATACATATAATTTAATATAGTTTTTATCCTGCCGCGGACCTTGCTGTTGGCCACCAATGGTTTAACTATTCCTGAAGTATGACAAAAATGATAAACGCCATTTATTTAAATTAATATATTATATAATATATAATAATTAATTCTTCTGTAAATCTGTCAGTTCATTAAATTTAAATAGCGCATATTAAACTCTATAATACAAAATAATGAAATGTTCTATAAATCGAACAAAAATATTTGGAATGTCAATTATAATTTAATAATATAATTAATTTAATAATTTACTTTAATTAAAACATTAGTTAAATGTGATAAAATGACCGAAAAGCCATTTCTAATTTAATTTAAATGTAAATATTTGTTTAAAATTTAACAAAAGAGAAAAATTATCATAACTTAAATGTTCTTTAAATCTAAAATAATAATAATAATAACACAAGAGGATACGATACTATTTCACAATCAGTCACCAATAAAAATAACTGAATGCGAATTGTCAACAGGATATGCTATTCCAAAGTTAGTGTCAACGAAGATAACCGAATGAAAAATCTGTTTATCATCCACGACTATTCTTTCTTTTAACTCTAAGTAAGTGTTATATTTTTCCATAGTTAATGCAGATTATAATCGAATCTAATTTCAGGTATATGCATCTTCTTTCAGGGAAATATACCCACTGGCGTTTTATCATGTGTACAGCTTAAACTTTTGACCTGACGTAATAGACCATGCACCAATAAAACGCAAGCAAAAACAATAACAGTCATTAAACAAAATAAAGTTGTATAACAAGAACAGAGGCAGAAATATTTATGAGACTTATTTTAAATATTAAATTTTATTGTGAATAAATTAAAATTTGCTATAAAATATATTAATGTTTTTAATAATAAATTAAAGAATAATAATAGTTTATTGTTGAATTTTTTTAAAATTTATTAGTTAATATTTCCTAAATGTATAAAAAGGAATAAATAAATTTATTATAAAAGATGCTTACATTCACAAACCAAGCAGGCGAGAAGAAATTACCCTGGGAGGATAATGGATGGCAAGGCTGTAGCCAGTTAGGTTCTAACTGAGGCTCGGCTATTGCTGTTACCCTCCTGCCATGATCAGAGCTTTAATAGCTCAATAACACCTTATCCTTACACTGTCCTCTATAGATAACGGGGAAGATGAAAAGCATTCTTGCTTCGCCCCTTTAAGCCAGTCCTTATACCAAGGATAAACCAAGTGTGCAGAAAAGCTGAATTTTATAAATAAAGCAATTTAAGCCGGATGTTTTTCTCGGATTTCAAATAGATTTATATCTTTTATGGTATTTCTTGGTCGAAGTAACAGTGCCATTCATTTTTTTTAGCTTGTTGATGGATAGCCCCAATATAGTAGTATCATTAACAGGCATCCTCTCGAACTTGGAAAAAGAATCATATGTTCGAGTTTATCTCATAGTTGCTCCCCCCCCCCCTCCCGCAGACAAAGAAAAGTTTTTTTTAAGGCATATTGTAGGTAGGGAAACTCCCCCCTCCCCAGCTATCAAACAGAACTTTGATGTACATGCACTGCTTTTTGAAGGATGACCGTTTTTGGTGGAACCTAAACGAAACGAAGCTTGAAAAAGCTTCAGGTTTGGTCTCTAGACCAGGAATTTCAATATTAGAGAATCCTGGTATCTAGACCAGGATTCTTTAATCCGCAACCCACTCAGCTGCTGATGTACCATAGGTTTGTTGCATTCGTGGATGGGTTTGCACAAATCGCAAAGAGCACATGCAACAATCATTTAAGAAGACATTACTTCTCAAATACACAAGGGATAATGAGCAAGCGGTCTTTACACTAGCTGCAGTAGTGTCACCTGGCGGTCAGTCTAGAAAAGTATTTTCTAGATTTTTATTAGTTAATGAAGTTAAATGTCTGCTTTTGCAGATATGTAATGAATTTTTAACTCTAGTACAGACAGGATGGTTCATTCCTTTTCTAACATAAAAACAAATAAAAATTTGCGCAGAAACAAAATTAGCTTTGAGTATCTCATATACTAAGTCTAATCTTTAAAAGAGTAACTCAGTACTGAACTATGAGCATCGAAACTCGCTAGATAAAAGGGCTTTTTTTTCACCTGAAGTTAGAAGGTGGATAGATTTTTAACCCATACTATTTAGTTACTCTCTTGGTCATCACCATGACAACGAGCACGTCATGGACTTTATCTAAGCCTTTTCAACTGAGACTAAGAAGATTTCAGATGGAGGTGATAGGAGATTTGTGTCTCCAAAAAAACTACTTTTTTAAATAATAAAAAAAATAGCTTCAGAATGTACACAGCTAAAAGACATAACAAATTGTCTTTGAGTCGCTTTGGTCATAGAAGATGCATATATAGAACAACTGCGCACGTGCGCGCGCACACACACACATACACATACAGAAAGAGAGAGAGGTTTAATCTCCAAACGAATGAATTAAAGATCAAGTACGGGAGAGTAAGAGAAAAGCAACAAACAGAAACGCTAAATAACAATATAAAATAAATTTGAAAAGTAGAAAAAATCTGCCGCTTCCTTTTCAAACCGTATAATTTAATTTTGACACGAAAAGGTCTGGAATTTCTTGCCATCGAAGATGGAATTTGAACCCAACACTTTTTTTTTTTTTTTTCATGCAACTCAACCAGGAGACGCCTGATAAAAAAAAAAAAAAAAAGCTAGCTAAACTGACAGATAGCTAGAATGAAAAATAGACACGTGGATTGCTAATATCAGTTGGGTAATAAAGAAAAAGAAATAAACATATGCACATAAAAGGAGACAGGTAGTCAAACAGATACAATGAGTTAAAAGCAGTTAAAAGAAAGAAAACAAAGAAGTGATTACATGATAGTTGGAAAAACCGCAGAAAAGTAAGCAAGAGATAGACAGACCAGGAAATAATGCTGATAAATATCAAATAGCACAGGAAATGTAAGCAACAACAAAAAAAGAATAAAAAAAAGGAAAATAGTAGAAAGAGAGAAATATAAAATATGGCAGAAAGAAACAAAGGTCCCAGAAAAAGAGAGAGAGAGAACTTCAAAAAAAAAAAAAAATGAGACGAAGACAATCAAAATATTTGTAGACTTTTTCCCCATTAGAAAACTAGTTCTTATACATAGTAATATAGTCACCGTGGGAACTGCTTCACTTGTATTCATATTTTTCAATAACAGATTAAAGAATCTCGAAATCAATTTGAAAGTCAGCGTTTTTGTTATCTCGAATGGCATCTATAGCAGCCACCTTGTCATGTTTTCCCCATTAATATAAATAGTCATCTCTTGGGTGATGTAAAAATCGAGAGTAAAGTCAGATGGATGATATTCCACACAAAACCCATTTTAGACCAGCTCTGATGACAGAATATGATCAGCATACAATAAGCAGTATAGTTGATTTAAAAAAAAAAAAATTTTTTTTGTGGATAAAATTTCGTAGATACTTCAACATGATGTTTTATTACGTGCCGATCATCGTAGTTATTTTTTGAAGAAATGCTAATGGCTAATGCTTTCTTAATAATTAAAAAACAAAAACTAACGATACGACATTTGTATTGTTAGTTTTTGCATAAAATCACTTGACAATAGTACTTAAGGCTGCAATGACATAACTGTAATCCCAGTTTTTTATTTATTTATTTTATTTTATTTATTTATTTTTAAATTTACATTCCATTATTGATGAACCAATGGAAACTTATTACAAAATGTTATATTCTGAATATCTAATACCATCCGGTTACCGTAATGAATGTACGACATGAAATGAAGCCGGTGATAAAATGGTTTAAAAAAATTAAAGTTTTACTGACACACACACACACACACACACACACACACACACACACACACACACACACACACACACACACACACACACACACACACACACACACACACAGAGAGAGAGAGAGAGATTGCGAACAAAAGTATACACTTCTAAAACAATATTCGTTCTTGACTAAGCTAGAAATAAAAATTGAACGATGGATAAATAGATTAAATAGAAAGATAAGCAGATATGAAGAAAAGAAGACAAACCTAAACATTGCTGGACAAATGAACAGATAAAGTAAATACAACAACAACAGATGGAGGCGTGTCTTGTTGGATGCTGCAGAAATGTTGCCCATCGAAGTCTTGTCGTGCTCCAGGAAAAAAAAAAAGTTTGTACAGAAATTTGCGTGATTTTCATGATACGAAACAAAACTGAATGATGTTAGAGAATCGATTACCTAATGAAGTGTAATAGCGATTTACAATTCGCTTAGAACTCAGGTGTATCATTAGCATTTCATTAATTTATCCTATCATTACACCTGCCCAAATCGGGGGGAAGAGAAAAAAGGGGACGTTACTTGAGTACTAGTCAAGCTTTTACACGCTTCCTCACCGCAATCGCTAATGGATCCAAGTCACCATTAATAGAGAGAGAGAGAGGAGCAGACGAGAACGATCGTTAAGGGGACGATGGTGTCATGTTCATGACTAAATGCAAACCTGCTCAATATACAGAGACTAGCAGTGGGTGGACGAAGTTAATAAAACTATCAAAACTCGCCTGTTTGTTGTCTTCACTAGCTGCTCGAAGTCATTTTGGAAATCGATAGCAGAAAGTCTAATGAATCAACTGTGCACTCCAAAAATGGAAAAATAAGGAGCGAGCAGTGATACGAATTGCAACTGATTGTAAGGAGAGAAAGAATGAGAAAGCTAATGGATGGATGGGGAAAATGAAGTGTGTGTGTGTGTGTGAGAGAGAGAGAGAGAGAGAGAGAGAGAGAGAGAGAGAGAATGAGCTAATAAAAGAAAGAAAACTTAGAGAACAAGTCCGAAAGATAGCGATCGGTCTGTTCAGACCCAGACTATCTAGTTAGGGTTCATCAATAAATAGGTAAACCATATTTAGAGATTTTCGACTTCTTTTTTTTCTGTCTGTCAGAATCATATTTATAATTGGATACGCTTTAGTGTCACAAACTCAACCACCTCTCAACTAAGCACTACGTAATTTAGAGACGAGCCCTTATCAAGACTAACTGATAATGCGAGAAAAAATAGGTTCACAGTCCCATTTTAAATCGTTCCAAATATACTTCAACAAAACTTAAATTATGATTACAAACTTAACGGACTATCACAAAAGAATTAAGGTGAATATGCTGATGCCAATCTATATGTGGAAGGGGGAGGGGAGCTGAATTTCTAGTTAATAACACCTTGGAGGAAATTAGTCATCGTACAGCTCACCTGCCGTTTTTTTTTTTTTTTTTGTAAAGTTTGCCTTTCCTCCGGAAAGGATATAACGACTTAAATCACATGCTACCACACAACTATGGATGAATTTACATATATTATGTTGTTCCCACTGATGAAAGGCTGAACCTATGGTACATTAGTATAATGGGATGATTTTTTCTATTTAATTTTTATCATTTTTGTGTTTTTATTTATTTATTGTTAACTTTTTTACATAATCCAGAAACTGTGCCCACACTTGAACGAT
This sequence comes from Typopeltis vanoorti, assembly GCF_054136105.1. Classification (NCBI taxonomy): domain Eukaryota; kingdom Metazoa; phylum Arthropoda; class Arachnida; order Uropygi; family Thelyphonidae; genus Typopeltis; species Typopeltis vanoorti. The sequence continues at coordinate 120,002,644 of NC_143552.1, forward strand.
GGAATTCATCCTACCCACAAACAATCATAAGTATCCACGTCCATGGATACCTTTGACGATTTCACAGACTCTTGATTGGAAGGCGGCTAATCTCATGGACAATCAGGCCTTCCAAATATATAAAGCTGATAATACCAATAATAAACTCATGAACTTGATGAGCGTGAATAACAATTTTTTAAATAATTTTGAATAGAAATTATAAGTGTTAGGGTTATTAAATCAAAGTCTCTTCCACTTATCTTGTTAGACTAAAAATTAACAGCTGAGTGTTTTGTTAGTTACACAATATCTGATTTTTTTTTTTTCTAATACGGAACAATACATGACTTGGGAACACAGAAGTAATTTTTTTTTTTTTTTCATAATGACAATCTCATCTGCAGAAAGTTGCGTAAACCCATAGCGCATAGGTAGTGGGGATAAATGTTAGATTATATGGGTAGATAGACACCAAACCTGATACTATCTTCAAGCCAATTCAGATCTTCCAATAAGCAGGATTATGATCTCATACCAGACGATACAAATCTACTGCCTAAAAAATGATCTTTAAGGATCAGCTCGCAATGTTGATAATACGTCATTCTCTTTCTGTAATTTCTCTATAAAATAATTGTTTTGTAATTATGGGAAAACCGCCTTGAAAATTCTCGACCTCGTAATAATCTTCAAGAGATGCCTAAAGCGCTAATAGATCAACCGTCCGTTGTAAATTATCTATTGACTTTTGTAGTGTTCTGAAGAAGATCAATGGCGAAGGGAAAAGGCAGCTAAGATTCGTTTGTAGACTGCTCACAGTTCTTATACTTATGTCGCCATCCACTTTGTACCAATTATGTCATTTTTCACTCAGTTCTCAGTGAAATACAGAAGAAGAGAGAGAGAGGAAAAAAAAAAAAAGGAGGAACGTTCTAATTGGCTGTCCATTTGGGCCAAGTATTTTATGAATTCATCAGCGCAGTCTCAGTAGCTATCAATTTTGGAAGAAGACCATTTTAAAAGGGAAACCTTTGACAACTTCGCAAGCCAGTTATATAGGGGCCTCTAACTATAATACAATTACTTTGTCATTGTGTTGTCTCCCCACCTGCTCCTCTAGGCTGGGGCGGAGGGGAAAAAAACGGCAAAAATGCCTAGTAGTTAAGAACGATTTTCGTCTAGAGAGAGAGAGAGAGAGAGAGAGAGAGAGAGAGATGTTTAAGTGAGATGAGACAATTACCAGTAAACCCCGTCCGGGAGACCCTTAAACACGTGATTCAAGTGTGGTCATTGCTCTATTCTTAATACAGTCTCGGAGTTGTCTTTTCCCCCATCTCAAATAAACTTCCAGTAATTACTGGTATCTGTTTGTATTCTTATAGTTACAAAATTATGGCAAACGGGACCATACTTAGAAATCTGACTTTTTTTACGCGCCTGTAGGCACGAGATTTAAAATAAAGGTGGGGTCGGGTGGGGAGAAATAAAAGCTTCTTTTAACAACTGTAATTGGAAGTCAAAAAAATGATCAGTGGGTGGGAAAAATAACAACCGACAACTATAGCCGATTATACTGTTAAAAGTACAAGGTAAAGTTCTCTAATTTTTTAAGAACAAAGAAAAGAATGTATTTTAAAGAATTTTTGCCCTTTCTTATGGGTGTGAGCTTAATGGACAGAAAAAAAAAAAACACCTCGAGGAATAAGAAACTCCGTTTGCTGTCTGGTTTCAAATAAGATAAAGATTAGGTGTTTTCAAATTGCCTTAAGGTTTTTTTTTTTTTTGTTGTTGTTTTGAGTGCAGTGGGAACAGGTAGACGTTTGTGAAATGAGGGGGATCATTAAATGAAGATTAAGTTAATGAAGAGGGGTTACCATCCTCTAAACTGAGTGATTCGAGTTTTTCGGCTAAGCGTTGTTGCTAGCGTGAAATCGAGAGAATTTCAAGCAAGGGCGAGCGAGAGACAAGAGGTCATAGAAACCAGTGTTTGTTACTGTCAAAGACTGCTGCTTCAAGTTCATTAAGAAGCCTTAGTGGAAACAAGGAGTTCGACTCACTTTACATAATATTTCAGTACTTGTAAAAGTAATCGAATAGGTAGCAGACAAGAGGATACTCTTCAAAGAATGCTTTCAACAAAGAAATTACAAATAAGTATGGCGATTTCTATTCTGTCATTTTCGTTCAAAATGATTTCGTGATTATTGGATAGGATAGACAGAGAAAAAACTAAATTCTGCGAATGAGAGAGAGTTAAAAATATTAATAAGTGTAACATTAAATAAACTTTTGTTGGTGAATTTTTTTATCTCTCTCTTTATATTTTTCTAATAGTGTCTTCGTAACTGTTCTGTGTATGGACTGAAGAGATGGTTGGTTTGGATTTACAGCCGAAATAACTAATACGATGAGTCCAATATATGTCTGTAAATTGCCTGTGGCCGGTTTGTCTGTTTTTAAGGATGGTTGAAAAAGTAGAGTTTCCCGACCATCTCCGGACTGGATAACTCACCTTCATTTTAAAAGTCCTTATAAAGTTCCTTGGAAGGGAGTGGGTTGTAGTTTCATAAACTAGTGTAAACCTATATACTACAGAATTTTTATCACTGCAAATAAGCATGACGACAAAGCAAGTGTTTTGCTAACTAGTGTGGATCTAAACCTTTAATTTACCACTCTTATCTTGGAAGCAGTAGAGTGTTTTTACAAATTAGCTGGAAAAGCGTATTAACACATAATACACGGATATTTGCTAGTGTGAGGCAGCCCAGAGAACACCTGAATTTCAGGGAGGAAAAAACCCAATAAAATGAACATCTTCTCGATAATAAGATGCTGTTGAGATAAGGAGAATGAGGAAGGGTGTTCATTCATCAAAAAAGCTCGGTATTCGTTTATTGATACTAGCCGATAAAAATCTCTTATTTGTTTTATTTTATTTTATTTTTTTTACAAATATCACAAAAATCTTATTCTTTAAATGTTATTATTTCATGTAATCATCGAGCTACGTAATAAGTAATTCTTTTTTGAAAATTATTATTAAGCTCCGGCATGATATGCTAAGTGTAAATATACAACTGTAAACACTGCTCGTAATACAGTACTATATTTATTATGTTATATATCACTGCATTCTAGAGAAACCATTTAGATCAATTCAGATTTTTTTTTTTTTTTTTTTTTTGAAGGGAGATTACATTGAGTATATATATGATCAATAATGCATTGATCATTTTCACTTCTTTCTCGACAATTTCAATTTATTCGCATAATTTTCAATGTGGAAAATTAACTGGAAGTGATCACGATTGAAGAACATCAAATTAATCATTCCTATTATACCTACTGTTCCTTAATATAGCTCTTAGTTTGCTATGACGTCATTGGTGATTTGACGGAACGTACACATGATCCGTAATTAGTAGGGTGGGGGGGGAGAAGAGTGCTGAGTGGGTTGATATTTTAGTGGATTTGTCATCAGAGGTGTAAATCATGAAATGTTCACGTAATCTGAGAGAGGAGGAGGAGGAGGAGGGGAGAAAGGGGAGAGATGTACCGTTTGCGTGATGGCCTGTGACGTCACAGCAAACATACTTGAACAGCGTTAGATGACGTCATCAATAATACTCGACCGTTGACTGGGATGAATAGATTTTCAAATGTTTGAAACAGAACATTTGGCATAGCTCTAAAAGGCAGTGAAAAGTCAGGCTGCATGTGATTTGATATCATCACGGCGTCATCATGATAGTTATAGGAAGCTTTGGTCACCATATTATTTGATTAATAATTGGCAAAATACATTTTAACTTCAAGTTTAGAATTTAGGAAAACTATTCTAAAGTTCTTTCTTTAAATTAAATAAAATTAAATAATTGAAAATTACCGTACTTTTTATGTTGGATATACATATTAACGTAATTTTTTTATGATATCCAGAGTTGATTAATCAAATGGATAGCCAGTTGCAATTTTACGATTATTATTATTATTATTATTTGTATCACCTTCATATACTTTCTCAAATTTCAGCCTCTTCCACGTTCTCTATTTATAGAACATGAAGAGGCTGATTACTGTTTACTTCTAGCTAACCCTTCCGAGTAGCAGACCCATATATTCAACATTAAATTATTTATATAAGCGTGTTATATATGATTTTTTTTTTTTTTTTTTTTTTTTTTTTTTACCTGAGGAGAAGTTTTGTAGAGGCACGTTCTTCGTGATGGTCTCGGCCATATCGTTCAGTCCGTAGATCCCCAGAAGTTCTTTCATCGTTGATTCTGCATAGTCCTTCATCACCGAAGCATCAGGGGTGTCCTTGGAACCCGTACGGAGCGAGGCACTACAGAAGGCACCGGGAGGAGTTGGTTCACGCGATCTGTATGGGGAAGAGGTGGTAATGGCACCGGGCATGCATTTAATGACGTGGGTGTTATTATCTGGCGAAACGCTTGGACTTCGAGTTCCTTTCGACAAATCCATAGCCGAACCACAGTCGGACGGAAGACCGCTATCCGTTCGTTTACTGAGGTCGACCGGAGCGTTGACCTTGTCCCCTAGTTTTTGTTGGTTCAAGGTTCCTCCGTCACTCAGATCGAGTGGACCATCCCCCTCAGTGTCGTTTTTAGCAAAAGCAGACGTACGGAAGCCTTGAATGCCGACCACTGTTCTTTGGATGTAGTCCGGTAGTTCTGAGGTCGAATCCGGGTCCGATAGACATGGACTTTCTTGTCCCGAACAATCACTGGCGTCACTTGCATCGTCGTTGTCCATCGTGCAATTGTAATCCATGAAGAGTTCGTTTTCGGCATCGCTGTCCGCGTAATGATACAAAATATTTCGAGGTTGGAAATTTTTTCGTTTGTTTCTTTCCCTGCTGGAGCTCAAACACATTCCTGAATCGGATCGAGAATCGAGAGCCATCGAGTCCATTTCCTCTTCCATGCTACTGTCGTTGCCTCCTTCGTCGGGGAGTCCAATTTGCACCGAACGATGGTGGTGGTGGTGGTGGTGGTGGTGATGATCAAAAGGCACTTGATCGTTGTTAATCACTTTCAGACTTGTCCGATACGGGCGGCTTACCGAATCCAGTCTTGGCAAAACATGTCTCGGGTCGGTATCACTAATGGTGTCACCAGACGGCACTCCATTCAGCGGAGATAAATGATGATCTTCCCGACCTTCTACCAGCGAAGGCTCGGATGAGTGATCATCACTGATGATCATATCTTCGGAGGATCGCTTTAGTTTTTCACAGATTGCATTCAGTTTGAAGGCACTTGACTTGTTGAGAGGCTTCTCCTCCGCCTCTGTCATGCTTTATTACAATGGAGAGGTCACGTGACTACCGCTATCGCTCATTAGTCACCAGTTACTTGACCCCCTCTGTAAACAAAGACAATAGAATTATTTAAACGAAGATTATAATAATTTAACAATAATTTGCATTTTTTTATAAACAACAGTGGCATAAATCATGATAGTAATGATTAGATTGAATAATATGGAGCTGTCTTTTTTTTTGTGTGTGTATTTTTCGTATGTGAGTATGTTTTGAGATTACGTTAATACTAACGAAAAGAAAGAAAGAAACCAAAAATAGCTGGTTAGCCTTGGTGTAAGAAATAATGTATAGATCTGTTATTTTTAGAATAAAATTTATAAATTATCGTGTAGAATAATTTTAATCTATAAAATATATAATTAAATGAAATAATATAGCGTTTTTATGCAATAAATTTGAAAAATCTTAAACTTTATCATTTAAAAACATAGGCCTGAAAATACACCTTTTTTATTATTATATGAAAACACATACAGCCTTTATTGAAGTGGCATCTTGGGGTGAGATGCGGTGATTGATTTTCAATCCAATACCCTTGGAGGGTAATGGATAGCAATGCTGTAGCCAATGAAGTTCTAACTGAGGCTCGGCTATTGCTGTTACCCTCCTGCCATGATCAGAGCTTTAATTAATAGCTCAATAACACCTTATCCCTACACTGTCCTCTACAGATAACGGGGAATATGAAAAGCATTCTTGCTTCGCCCCTTTAAGCCAGTCCTTATAAGGATAAGGTTGGAAGAGTTGGTGGTAGGTAGTTCCCCCCCCTGGAGGGTAATGGATGGCAGGTCTAACTGAGGCTCGGCTATTGCTGTTACCCTCTTGCCATGATCAGAGCTTTGATAGCTCAATAAAACCTTATTCCTTATGATAAGTCAGTCCTTATAAGGACTATTGAAGTGGCAATTGTAATTTCAATGCTTGAAAATACTTGTGTACTTGGCTTGTAGGACTTGTTATATTATAAGCGACTACTCTTTCTGTTAAGGTACAATCTTATTAAAGGTGCTTAATCATTTTCATCGCTTGGTGTATCACCAATGCTTAATAGAGGTCCGAAAGAAAAAAGCGTGTTTGGTCTCCAGACAAGCCAGAGTACCCGGACTACACAATTCCTCACCCATGTATCATAGTAATTTATGGTAGGTTTAACCCTTTAGTAGGATTAAGATTACCAAAATTAAAATAAAGAAAGAAAAATGCGGTTGGATCAACAAAACATTAATCGCGAATAACAATTTTTTATTCATATAATACGTGACTATATCTAAATACACAAATCCCAAGGTCAACATGTAAAATGAAAACAGACGAAAAGCCGCTAATTAGAATCTTGGTAACATTTACTTAAGCCTTGCTGTTAGAAGTGCTTAAATACAGTCATTAATAGAGCAGTTTTTATTATTTTTTAAATGGGTTTTATATATGAACAGGTAAACTGATAGATCAAACACGAATGTTTGGTAGTGCAGATGTGAAAGCTGTAACTTCAGTTTGAAAAACTAAATTTATTTAAATTTATTGTTTAAATAAATTTAAATCTCTACCAACACTAAATCTCAGGATTATATATCGTTTGAAATATCAATGATATCTTACAAAATCCGAAAAAAATTGTTAAATTATATTATAAAACATGCATTTAACGATAATAAGTAGTTAAATGACATACTCCTTTTTTAAATAATAATTAACAATTTTCATAATTAATGTTCTTTGGCAAGTTTATCTTTAAAGATAGATTGTTTATATTTATGTGTAAAGATTATTCATCTAATGAATGCTTATTACAAATATATATATATTAGTAAGCCGACAATGAAGTTCTACCAATATAGACTTATAGAAGTATGATAGGAACTTGAAATATTTAAATAGATGGTGAATGCAAGAGTGGGAAAGTACGATAGAGGCACGTGTCCCAAACTTTGATCCTAAAGGCAGACTTGATATACGTGTACAGTGTTTGTATTTCAGGAGGACAAAAGAGCTTTTTAAAAGGGAATAATAGAACTAGGAGAAGATAAAAGAATAGAGGAGGAGGAGGATTAAAGATGGGTTGAATAATCTATCGTCACAGGGCAGTGAACTCAAACTTTTTTTTTCCAAGGGTAAAAAAAAGATACATTATTTTCCACAAAATATGGACCTTATATATATATTATTTATTCTCTTTTATGATGCTAATAATTAAATAGTGTTTTATCACTGTTATTTTAATCATAATATTCTATTTAATGTTGCAGTTTCTTCATTTCTAGTTGTTTACCGATATTATTTTAACCAATATCTTAGATACGTTTCTCCGACCGTTGCCATAGCAACGTAATGAAATTCCCACCTTAGTTGGAAATTTCATTAGTAGTGTATCGAATAAGGTTTCAATGAACGAATGGGAAAAAAGTGACGTAAGCTATTCTAAGAAAACTACACTTTTTTCTATTTATTTATGTGTGTATGTGTGTGTGTGTCAAAGAACAGCATCGTAAATGATATGGGTTTAGTGTTATGGGTCCTGCTGTTACAATAAATCGTGATTATTCAAACGGAAAATGAATACGACAATAACAAGGGCTCAGAATGCAAATATCCACGTTCAACGATGAATGACCCATTGCACTACAAAGGTTATTAAAGGAACAAAGATATTAAAAAATATATTTAGCATAATTTAACAGAAAATATGATCAGGTAACCAATCTTTTTAAGTAATTTGAAAAAAAAAAAGGCCAAGTCTCTTTCCTTTGTAGAGAGATTTAAGGTCTTTCTACTTAATACTAAGAATTTATTAAACGATGTAAAGAACAGTTGCATGTTAGCATTTCCAGGAAATGCAGAAAGAAATACATTACTGGAGAGATTTTCTTTCTTTTTATTATTAAGATTCTTCAGTTAAACGAGTTGTCATGACAGTGTATGTGATTGGCAAACTCATTCTTCGTAGAGAATTGTAATCAATCTTACTCTAAATTGAGGAAGTGTCGATTTATTGAGATGATGGGTTAAGATGATCAGTTGCTATGGCAACCTTCAGGTAGTGAAATATTATGGATAGTGAGTCTCTTAAGTATTAGATGGACTTGAAGCTATTTGTAGACAAATTTAAGAGAAGATATCTTTAATCGTAATCCTGAAGACTCGTAGATAATACTGTTTATAAGATTAGAAAGAGTTCGAAAACTCAGAATAAATTACTGTTGTCATTAAGAGTGAATCCATAAATTCCTCACTGAAGAAGGGAGAAAGGACAATCTTTGATGAAAGTTGACCAGCAGTTCACTATATTAATAGCATCGTGTGACAGAAAAGGGGAGTATAAAATCCCCAAAACAGGCTTACGTGCTTTTGGGATGGGTCCTTACAGATATTATCTCATAAAGAATATTTTTTAAGAAAAACACACACAGACAAACGTATTGATAGACATAACAGACCATGATCTGTTATGTTATCAGTGCTTGTCTATACAGTATGTGGGGATTAATCGCCCTATCATTTCCAAAAATTATGTTTTATAAAAACTAAATTACCTGGCCTTATTTAGGCCATCCCAAATAATATGTAAAAGATGATGAGATAGAATTAATTTTTAATAAATAATAATAGTATTAGCACGATATTAGCTTCAAAACCAAAACAAGCATGAAGACTGACATATAACTGCACATTCTCAGCTGCTATAAAAAATATTCATCTATATGATTAATTTTCCAGTATGGCTAAGTGTTTTTATTTTTCTAATGCGATAGCATAAAAAGGGATATTACTTTTGTTGTCAGCTGAGCACTGATTTTATTTCTGACATAGTAATGAGTTTTGTCTTTTGACATATATAAAATTTCTTTAGATAGTTTGTTTCAGATGATACCGATGTCATTCATATTCGTTTTAATCAGTTAATTAAATATAATTTATTCTTAAATAATAATGCAACTTATATTTTATTGAAATTTTTAATGAATATTTTAAGAATTTTAAAAATTAAAAAAAATTAAATAAATACTATACACCTTTTTATATTATACATTATAATATATATATATATATATATAAATGAAGTTTAGATCATAGTAAATTTGTTTTACTGCAATGTTGTAGCAGTAATCCTCACAATAAAGTGAGATGTTTTTAATCGATATATAGATAAGAATCGGTATATATAATAAATTTAACTCTTTGATTGGAATTAATTGTAATTGCGCCAGTAATCGAAAGATTTCAATCATTCAATTATTGGCAATTCGCTTTTTTGGAGTTTGATATATATATATATAAATCAGCAGAGGGGGGGGGGGGGAGGTGAGTATCTCTTACTACGAACAGGCTGGCATCTGAATCTGAAAAATCATTACGCCAGCCACCCAGGCGTTTTTAAAACTCCTTAAAGACAACGGAAACTATTACTGGATTAGCACATAGTATACATTGAGACTCAAAATATCATTTCTTTAGTTACTTGTTAGAGGAACTTTATTTTTTAAGAAGAAAGAAAAAAACAAGAAAAGAAGTGAAAGGTAAAATAACAGGGAAAATATCAGAAAAACGAAGACATAGTAAGATGAATTTAAAAAAAAAATCAAAACAAACGAACAAAAACAACGAATAATACTGTCTTTCTCTCCCTGTAATCGTAATAAAAGTACTATTGTATAGTTGAGACCTGGATGTTTAAGCAAATATTTTATCATATCTATTCATAGCTCTCTTCTTAATATTTTATTGCGGAGGAGCATTCTTCATCGTTTTGTCTTAGCGTACCGATTCTGCACTGTAAAGTCTTTCATAACATTTCTCAATTAAAATGCATAGTTTCCTGTAGCATAGTTTCCTGTAAGATTCTATCATCACATCGTTTCCCCCCCGCACTATCGTTTATACTGTATAGCTTTCCAATTGTCATGAAAACAACAATTCCAAAGAACTCTATACATTGTTCATTCCACTCAGTAAAGCAATTTAATAGTAAAGCTCATTAAATATTGTACATATTGTCTCTTACTTCAACTTTCGTGTATTAAGTATTAAATTTGAAAGATACACAAATTATGAAATTGTGATAGCTGAAAAACTTTTTTATTAGAATTTTGTTACAATATTCTACTTTACACAAAATTTTAAAACTTGAATTTGTATTTTTGTTCATTATTATACTGTATATTAATAGTATTATAATAGACTTAAGAAATATGTCGTAAATACTAATATATTTTATTAATTTTTGTATATATATAAAATACACTTACTATTATTTATGATATTTATTATATTTATACAAACAAGTGAGATGCGGTGATTAATATACCCTTAGAGGGTAATGGATGGCAATGCTGTAGCCAATGAAGTTCTAACTGAGGCTCGGCTATTGCTGTTACCCTCCTGCCATGATCAGAGCTTTAATAGCTCAATAACACCTTATCCCTACACTGTCTTCTACAGATAACGGGGAAGATGAAAAGCATTCTTGCTTCGCCCCTTTAAGCCAGTCCTTATAAGGACACAACATACAGTTAAGAATTCGCAGTCTTAAAGTGTATAAGGCCTTTATTAGTTGACCAGAGATTTTTTGAAAAATATATACAATTGTCTACAAGTTTCACCAGCAGTTCTGTCTGGCTTCTTCAGGACATGTGTAACGGTACATGGATTTTACTAGCAAACGTTGAGTTCCATGTATTGACATATAACTGCACATTCTCAGCTGCTGTAAAAAAGAAAAAAAACTCATCTATATGATTAATTTTTCAGTATGGCTAAGTGTTTTTATTTTTTAATAAAATGTTATATTTTTTAATATAATAACATGCTTGTAAAATCCATACCGTTACACATGTCCTGAAGAAGCCAGACAGAACTGCTGGTGAAACTTGTAGACAATTGTATATATTTTTCAAAAAATCTCTAGTCAACTAATAAAGCCAATATAAAGTTCAAGTTTAATATTTTTTGTGATCATATACAGCATAGAGAATTCGCAGTCTTTAGAGTTGGTACGTAAACATAAGATGAATTTTGAAATAATAGTAAAAATGAAGGCGAGGGAAATTAAAAAAAAAAAAAAACCCGAAGAACTAAGAAAAAAGACAAGCGAAGGAGGAAAAAGTGTAAAATAAATAAATAAATGGAAATCAAGACAGAAGTCAAAAATATCCGAAAGGAAACCATTTGGCAAACAGAGTAATACAATGTGGACCATATAATAAAATCGAATGCAGATTTAGGCCCAGACTTGACCACTTATAAACAGTTATCACACTTAATGAAATCAGCATACGATCTGATGGCCTAAGTAGACGCAGGCCATCAGATCGTAAGCAACCTTAAACCCAACAATACGGCCTAAGTGAAGAAATAACGCGCGCTCCCAAACACACACAAGTATTATCAGTCTGGAGATACTTACCGTATAAAATAATAACAATCCAACACTCGGCGAGGACATATAATGGCCTTCGTTGAAGCGTTCTGTCCGGACGGACACACATCTCTCTCTCTCCTCCGTCGGTTAGCGCCACGTACAGCGAACTAGAAGCGGTCCGCTCGACCGGCAATTTCACGAACCAACCTAATGTGTAGCAGTCTCGCGTCCTATCCCGTCCGAGAAATGGGGGTCTCTGACAAACCTCCCTTCCCCCCACGCTTCTAGCACCCAGTGATGCGATAAAATTCAACCAAAGACTCGGTAAACCTGCTTCTTCCATCCCTACGGCATTGGCGAACGTTACAATTTCAGGTTCCACCCTGGCCCTTTAATAAATGACTCCTTTATGACTTTTTTTCTTTTTGACTGCGGCCAATACGCAAGCAGGATATGTCTCTGCAGAAAGCGGGAAAAATTATAGGGTCTACATAACGCAGCTGCTTTTCCTGCAAACTATGTCTACGGGTGATTCTTTTTCTTGGCCCTCCGGATATAGGATGGATGGTAGGAAAGATGACAGAAAACGCCAATCAGAAGGTCAAACCATATTTTCTTAACACAAAAGAAGTAGTGCAGGAATTTGGGTCTATCAGTAGCAGAGGTGGGGGCGCAATCAGTACTGTCTCTTTCTCGCGCGCACGTTTTTTTTTTTTTTTTTTTTTTGCTCTTTGGGTAGCTATCTCGGTAGATGTCTCCTCCCCTTCTCTCTACCTCACTCGAGATCGTTATCCACCCGAAGGTCCTTTTAGCTTCAATACGGGCACCCCTATCGGACCCACCTGGATACAATGACAAGTCGCTTTTATTCAGGTTTGCTCAAAGAATATGCAAGCAACAAAGTCAGTCAATTACCCTTTTTATGTTCGAGCTAAGTAGAAATACTGGGGATGGTTAAGTGGACAATACTCTATATAAGAGAATAAAAGCGCACGGCGGAGACAAGAAAAGAAAGAAAGAATGACAAAAAAAAATTCTTCTGTTTTTTTTGTTTTTTTTTTTTTTGTACGTTAAGATTTTTTTTTTTTCTTTAAGATATCGGAATCAGGTCTATAACATTACAAACCGAAAACAAAACAAAACAAAAAATAATAACGAGAAAGAATTACCTGAAAAAATGAACAATAAAAAATCAAATATTTTAAAAATCGGTATGATTTCATAACCACGAGGACTTTTAACGTAAATGAGGTTATTCCCTACAAAATATTTTTGAATCTATTTACTATTTTAATTGTTATAAGCATTGATAATTCTTTTGCGGTAATTTCTCAGTTACTAAGCAACGGCAATAATGCGTTTCTACGCACAACACATGCATATTGCAAACTAATTATAATCAAATGTCAATTTCATTTACGCAAAATGTCAGTTATCAGAATTCTACATTTCCAGTTAAAGCCATAGATCTGCTATTGCTATTTATGAGTTCACTATTAGTTCAGTGCTTTTAAATACTTCTATTATGCAACTAACGAAATGAATCTTGGATAGAATAAAGGTCTGCATTACAATTCTATTTCGACTGCAGCAACAACAACGCATTTTTATAATTACTTTTACTTATGTTTTTCTTATTCACGCATAATTTTTAATACCTGATATATGTGCTATATAGATCTAAGTATGTTTGCAAAATTATTAAAATTATTTATGAAAATGATTATTAAATTATTCAGTTTATTATTAAACTATTAAAAGTATTATTAAATTATTTAAAATATTATTACTGATTATCAAAATGATTGATATTAAAATTAGTAAATATTTATTACGTTACTCGCTGCGATGTAGATATCAAGTATTACTAGTACTTTATATTATATATTTACTTTTTTTTTTGAAAAATTTGCAAATTCTTTGAAAATACCGACAATTATTTTCGAAGATTTTGGAATATTTGTAGTGAAATTTCTATCATTGCAATATATAATTTTGAGCTATTAGAGATTAACAACGTGTCAAAATAATCGTATAAGAACATCTCTGAATACACATACATGTATTTAGAGTCATGCAAAGTAAGAATGACCAAATAATAACAGGAAAAAAAAAAAAAAAACAACTAAAACGAAACGAAATTATATATATCTACGTTTAAAATAGCAAAGTATATACGAAATCCCACAGCAAGAAAATATTTTGGAATGATATTTCCTCACAGGTTATACTAAAACGAAAGCTGTGGACAGTTGGGGGTCTCTAATTATTATAATCTTCCTGTCATTCGCAAAGGTCGCTGGTCTAACTGTTGTCCGTCCGCGGTGTGCCTCTGCTGTCATTGACATCTAGCTTATTACTGTGACTGAGGTATTTCTGAAACTGCTAGCTTTCCTCGAGGTCTAAATCAAAACATCACACAACGAGAGCTAATAAATGACCTGTTTAAATGATAATTAGAGGGATACACAGTATGTAAACCACTACTGTTTTTCACTCTCTGGTAATCCAGAGTAGAAAGTGACAAGTTTTTCTTTCCCCTTAATTTCTTTCGCCGGTACTCCCCTGTTGCTGTGTGTGTGTGTGTGTGTGTGTGTGTGTGCTTTGCCTCTTTCGAAGAAGACGAATAGGCTGATAAGGGTGTAGCAGATGTGGGAAAACTTAACAGAATGTAGCAGGTGGTGGATGTGTTGCAGGAGATGACATAACCCTTATTAGGATGTCAGTATCCGCTGGGGAAGAGACATTTTTCCTTATTTTTTTTTTATATCTCTAACAAGTCTCCAATTTTTGAGTTGTCGGGCGAATTTAATAGATACAATCTCTTTGTTTATAAAGAAAGAAGGCATAGATTCAGATAGGAAAAAAAAATTAGGGTTTGATAATTATTGCTATTTTAAATGTCGCAAAGACAGTAATTATACACTTAGTTCGTAGTTCTTATATACGAGACAGAGAAGAATTTTAAAATGGTATTTTTCTCTTTAATCGCTATTACTTAACAAGTAGCATTTGGTGAATTGCTAAGGAAAACTGTTTCCAAAAAAAAAAATATGAAAAAAGTCGATTGCTTTTAATTGTTAAAAAATAATCAATAAATAATCGTATGCAATTTGAAGAGAGTATCGTTTATCTGTTTCTGCAAAGTCTTGCGTCTAGTGTTCCAATGTGCTTGTTTATTGTTAGTTTTCCAATAACCTTCATCTTTTGCCGCAGCATGGTTGGACGATAACAATTAATACACCTGAAGGCTCGCGGGGAAGCAACTGAAAAACAATAGATTAATATGCTAGAATTATAGCTAAAACAACAATAGAACTGTTGCTGTATGCATGCTGTAGTGCGCAACTAAATCAAACACCAGCCGATTAGAATTTTATCTTTCCCAACTACTTATCTGAGAATAGATGAATGCATTAATGTCATGTCAAGTACCGTTGAAATAATGGCAAAGGTTTTGCGGATTTCGGCTAAATTATTAAACGAAAGACAGAATCCAAGCTTGTTTATTTTTATTTTTTAAATTGAATCTAATTCTATTTTAATAATAAAGCAAAAAAAAATTAAGGACACGAAAAAGATAAGAATATTTTCTTAATATTTAACTAATATTTTGTCATTTTTAAGGATTTACCTAAGTTTAAATGATTGTCAGCGCAAAACCGCTCTCGCACCAACAAGCCGTGGTTCGGATCCCACCGTGGGCCCGGACAGCAGGCCATGTGGGTAATGAAGTGAAAAAGAGATTTGTTTGTTTGTTTCTTCTAATGCATTGCTGGAGTGAGTGGTTGGTGCTCCAACTCCGAATGTCTTCAAGGTGAGGTATGATAGTTATTGTAGCCAGTGTGTTCGACCTTCCGCAATGAGTCTTCGGACTCCATAGAGGCTTGGAAGTAATACTATGTCTTTAAATGTTGGTAGATGGATTTTATCATCCGGTTTGAGACCGTTGCAACACGCTGTAAATGAGATGAAATACTCGCGCATTATTACTTTTATTTAATTGTTGGCGTATCAACTGCGTCTTGTACAATGATGTCATTGATTATTCCAGCAACTAAACCATGTTTTTTTTTTTTTTTTTTTTTTTTTTTTTTTTTACCTTTGGAGTTTAATCTCATTATTGGTTGTCGTTTGTAACATTTAAATTTAAACCAAAATGGAGTTGATTCAATGACTTTAAGTAATAATATCAAATACAAAATTTTCATAAAAATTCGTTCAACCAGAAGAAGCTGTTAAATTTGTATCAAGGAAACAAAATGGATACACACACAAATGGAACTTTGTGTGTAAAGTATGAAACTCGCTTAAAAATGACACATGAATAGATAATATTTCGGGATATGCATATTTTAGAAAGCAGTAATAACATTAACAATGAATAAACACTCGTTAGGATCGCTATGTGCATTCGTTCGTCAGTAGGCATAACAACAGTTGCTTAGCTGAGATAAAATTTGATTACATTTGATACATACGCGCTGCTTAATGAAATTTGTCAGTTCATTGCAATTGTGGTATATCACATCTGTTGATTTCGCTGAACTGTGAAATCAACAGATGTACTACTACCACCACCACTGCACACAGATGTGCTACTAGAAATGTTGTACTTCCTCCATTCTTGTCAACCACGAAATGCCAATTCTATGTTACACAAACTTTTAGTTTATGTAGTAGACATAATTTTATTTTACTCATTTGGTCACTATAAATTTAAAAGAAAATCGCCTATTAAAGCCAAGACGTCAGAAATCGTTTGCATACTTCCACATGCCAGCCTATCATGGACAGTATCTTCAAATCTGACCTAAAGGTTAAAAGTGTTCGAATCCCATTGTGGTATGGATGTTGATGAATGTCTTTAGTTGGTACATGATTTTCTTTACCCGATACGAAGCCACCACCCTACAAAACTTTAGAATCTTTTGTAAGCAGGGTAGGTTTGTCTGTATTGCACGACAAAAATTGGAGTTTGCTTTAAAAAACTAGACTCTGGTTATGAGATCGTCAAAATCACGTCACATTAAAAGCCCATAAAAGGTTCCTCATGTCCTGCACGGGAATCGAAACCAGGTCTTTCTGAACAAAGAGTATCGTCAAGCTATGGAAGTTCCTCGCCAACCAGAGCCTTGGTTGTTTCTGCCATAATTCAAACTAAAGAGACATAAACAACATAAATCTTATTTTGCACAACAAGAATATCAGTTATATTGTCAGTACTAGGACAGATATTCGAAACATATTTAGGAAATTCTCAAGTCACTAGAAATAATTATCTATAACTACCTCTAGTGACTTGAAATCTATAATTATAATTTCATAATGTTTCTCTCGCAATCGATATTATGCTTGTTTTTACTCACAGGAACCGAAACATTTTATGGAATTAGAATTATCTGAAAAATAATAAAAAAAAAGTCAAACACAAGATTTCAAGATCCGAATTATTCAGGAAGAAAGTAAGTGTTTTAAACATTTTCTTCCCGTGTATTTGTTCGGAAATAATCTATCCATTACTTCCTAATCATTGAAGTTATGAAATGACGGGGATGTAAAGATAGTCCCAATATTTGTCAGTTCACTTCTGTCATCATATCTCAGAAAGAGCGCTGAGAATCACTAAAGAGGGGAAAAGTTAGAGATGATAATGAAATGATAAAGAATAGAAGGCCATTTGACCCAAAGGTCATTGCTAAAACTGACATAAGGTGATTCATTCATGAGGCGGTAATATGTCAAAAACTAAACTTAACATATATATATATATATTTCCACAAATCAAAAGAAACTGAAACACAGCAAAATCTTGCAAAGATATCGCATCACAAATATGAAAAGAACTTGAAATAAAGCAGAGAGAGAGAGCGAGAAAGAGAAAGAAAAAAAAAAAAGATCTGGTCTTTAATGATAAGACCCCTAAACAACCTGGGAACTGCCTCGATGTAGGGCTGCTAAGATCCTTCCATAAAATGTCAAATGATGAGTGAAACGTGACATATGATACAATGAGAATTATTTTAGCTCCCCAATGTCAAAAACAGGACAGATGGTCTGTGTAATGAACCAGGGATAGAGGAAACTCTTTGTCCCCTCTGTCGCAGCATGGAAACCATGATTGGTTTATACAATCGATCGAGGACAACTCTCTCCCTCTTCCCAGAAAAATAAGAAATAAGTATTTCTTACATATCTCCCAAATGTAATATTTTATTTATAAGGAAAATTAGAAATCTTTGTATTTTCCTCTATGGATGGAGTTGTAAAAAAATCTCTCCCAAGGACAAATCCAGCCCAACTTACCGCCGAAGCCATACCAATTGTTAATTGTGTGTTCATCGTAGGGTTTTTCTCCGAGAAAAGCCCTACGATCTCGTATGAGACTGACTAGCTCATCACTGGGGTCATATAAAGGTTTTTTGGAATCCTAGACGATATATGATCCCAGATCTTTCCAGCTAAAGAGCGACACGACTACCGACTGTATTACGGAGGTGGTCATTATAAGTGTTTCAATAATTGCTGGCATCATACATTTTGTGCCCAATACAAGCGATATCGGACGCAAAATATGTGATCCCCAAACAGAAGGAAGCGAGTAAGGAAATATCGAACTCAAATGCTTGTAAGTATACTCTTCAATCATACTATGATTAACCGTACTCTCCTTGGTTAACACTATTGTTATAGCTATAACACATGTTCTTTTTATAATCAATATTAATAAGAGATAGGCTGCATCTCCTTAAATACAAAACATACCTGTAACTAACTTAATTGTTCAGTTCTTTCCTAAAAATTAAATGGTTTATTAGAATATTATAATTAAATTTCCGAATTAAAAGATTAAGAACGAAACAAAATTAGAATTTCTAATTTATGTTATAAAAGTTTCGCCGACTGTTTTTTTTTTTTTTAATCTAGTGATAGCCCCTCCCTCCTCTCTGGTCCCCCCCCTCCCCAGAAACCTCTCCTCACGGCTATTTTTGCATAATAACAACGAGTGTTAGCTAGTCAAAAGGCAAACAGAAATCTTTTGCCATTGACTGAGACAAAACTGCACGCGAACTTTCAAGTGGCCAAGAAAAGAAGATAAGTGGTTCAGGTTTCAGTTTCATTATCCACGAAACGTTCGATCTAGTCACGACCTGAAAAAAAAGAAAGCATCTTCCCAAGACAAACCTGTCAAAAGCAACCCACGCAATGGAATGATGACGTGAGAAGTCATGAGCGAGAATGTGCAATGTTTTAGCAGAATGGTTCGAAATATGTGGGATGAAGTGCAGATATCTCATGACACTCCTAGTATTGCGTGCACAAGCGAGAAAGGGGAAGAGGGGGAAAGAGAGATAGAAAGAGCATCGAACTGCATTTTATCTTCTCTCTGGCAAAATTTACTCGCTCAAATCTACGCAGTGAAAAGATTAAGTCTTCCTCATCATACCATTCAGGATATTTGTTATCGATATTATTATCAATCGTTGTCGTGTAAAATATCTGTTAGAATAATCTATTCAACGTGAAATATTATAATACATATAGTATTTATTATATGTATGGAGCAATTTTAGCACTAATTTTCGAAAATTATAATTCTAATATAATATAATATTACAATAATAAAATAATTTATTAAATTATACGTATTAATTAAAAATTACTATTTTATTATAATATAATGCAATTAAAATTTACGCATCTTAATATATAAGATTTATATATTAAGATGCATGCCGTACGAGGCGACTAAAATGGGTACCCTGGGAGGGTAATGCTGTAGCCAATGAAGTTTTAACTGAGGCCTCGGCTATTGCTGTTACCCTCCTGCCATGATCAGAGCTCATAGCTCAATAACACCCTATCCTTACATTGTCCTCTAGAGATAACGGGGAAGATGAAAAGCATTCTTGCTTCACCCATCTAGCCAAAAAAAAAAAAAAATCTATTGTGAAAATGTGTAGCGAATATCATAGCTGTAATGTAAAATATAAATATATTTTATTATTGTATTAACTGTACATAATCTGCCTTATATACAGTATAATATAATTAATATCTTAGATATAATATTATTATATGATATTAGTATATTAATTCTACATTGTTTTATACACGATTTAATATAGTATATAATTTAGTCATTTTCTCCCCTTCCTGTTTTATATACGGGGACCTGAAAGTAATCAATTATTTTTAATAGGCCATTTTTAGCCGATTGTTTTTTCTTAAAAGATACATAAATTATTAAATTTGATTTTTATTTAAATATTAGCATTACTTTTCTATTTAAAAAAATCTGTTTTTTTTTTAATTTTAGATTATTATTTTTTAATATGGCGGACTTTAAAGTTGAAGAGCACCATTTACGTTATTGTATGCTGTTCTTGTTTCACCATGGAAAGAATACTACCGAGGCTACCAAAATCATTTGCTCAACTTATGGAGACGTATTGAAGGTTAACAAATGTCAGCGGTGGTTTAGGAGATTTGCAAAAAAAAATTTTGATCTCTCTGATCGTCCTCGATCTGGAAGACCTCTTACTCTAGATGACGATGCTCTTAAGACTCTCGTTGAATCAGATCCAAAATAAATCATACAAGAATTAGCAGAGAAACTTAATTCATCATGGTCAACTGTCCAAGAGCACTTACATAAGAGTGGCAAGGTTCTTAAACAGGGTGTATGGGTACCGTATGAACTGTCAGAAAACAATAAAGCACAGAGACGGGCGATTTGCAATTCATTGTTGTCTGGTCAACAATGAATTGCAAATCGTTTGGTGGAATTATTCATTACGAAATCATGGAACAAGGTAAGACTATCACAGCAAGCCATCTACTGTGAACAATTAGAGCAACTACATCAAGCATAGTTAATCAAACGTCCTGTGCGTGTCAATCGGAAAGGGGTAATTTTGCAGCAAAATAATGCAAAACCACATTCTGCAAGAATGACTCAAGAAAAAATTAGGCAGATAGGATGGGAACTTCTACCACATCCTCCATATTCGTCGGATATTGTCCCTAGTGACTATCACTTATTCAGGTCCTTAGAACACAGCATAAGAAATAAAACCTTCCGTTCGCAAGATGATGTCCAAAAGAGTTTGATATCATTTTTTGCCTCAAAAGAAAAAACTTTTTTTCAAAAAAGGAATTCCAACCTTAGTAGATCGTTGGAATAAAGTTATAATTAACGATGGCAATTATAGAATTGAATAATGTTAATTTGTTCTTTAATAAAATTTATATTAAAAATGTAGTTCAAAAAATTGATTATTTTCCGGTCCCCCTTATATTTACTGGTTGACACAGCCATGCAAACCAAATCTGATGGAATAGTGTAGTTAATCTTTATTCTCGTAGTGTTTTATGTATGCATATTGCGAGTATTCTTATGGATGGTTTGCCAGTTTCCTGAGCTAAAAAACCCCTTTCATCCCCGTATGAGATCAGCTAATTCGCCTTCAGATGAGAGGGCCCCTGTAAAGGTTTTTCTCTCATCCTAGAAAAGATTCAAACCCAAGCCTTTCCATCCATTGGACATAGTCGAAACTGACTGAACTGCAGGAGGCTCGTAATTTAATATAAAGTACAGTGTCTAATATTATTATATAATATGATCTTATTACAGTGAATAGATTACTGCTGCATGCCGTATTAAATAAGCATATCCATTCTCTTATCTATTTGATATATTTCCTATTTTCATGTATTAACTAGACACTTTCCAAATATGTTCTATTTTCTTGTAATTATGAATTTTTTGTAATTATGTAATTATGTAATTATGAAATTATTTTTAAAATTAATTATTAGATGCCTTTATAAATTATGATAAATAGATTTTATAATTAAAATACTAAAATTGAAAGATGTTATACGATTTTATATGAGCACTAGATGAAATTTTATAGCTTTCAGAAATGTGCTCTGATGAAAACTCGTGACTGTTTTTTTATTGTTTAATTATTTCAGAAATTCATTTTGTCTGTTAAGTGTGGATCTGCTTGTCGTTAACTCCTCATGACATATCAATTAACTTTTAAAAGTGAAAATAAATATGATCTCTAACATTTTTTTGATTTTGGTTTACTTTATAGTATATAAAACATTTTAGCATTCTTTTTATTCTATTTAAAACCAAAAGAAAAAGGTCTATTCTTTAAATTAGTTGTGTAAAACGTGATCTATAAAAATTCACCTCTAAGATCGCATATATTGTAATGGAAATGTCATGCCTGGTTAAATAAATTTTCGACCGAAAGTAAGAACAACGTGGTGTAAAAGAGTGGGAGAAGCAGAATTTTAAATTGAAAGAAAAGTAGATGCCAGTAGAAATGCTTTGTAGGCATCTTTCATATCTGCGACTCCAACCTGTAAAATGTTGTAATAAACCAAACAGTATATTAGTACCATTGGTGGGCTAAGATTTGTTTTCTATTTTTATTAAATATATATTGTAATTTTATTAATCTTTCACATAATCCTGAAACTCAGCTCTAGAGAACAAATATTGAACTTTTTCAAGCTACAGTGGTCTTACACCGCGCTATGAAATTCATCTCTCATCTAGACATATTCACAAACAGATAGAATCAATCGACCGTGAGATGCGGTGATTGATTCATTCAATCCAATACCCTTGGAGGGTAATGAATGGCAATGCTGTAGCCAGTGAAGTTCTAACTGAGGCTCGGCCATTGCTGTTACCCTCCTGCTATGATCAGAGTTTTAATAGTTCAATACCACCTTATCCCTAGACTGTCCTCTACAGATAACGGGGAAGATGAAAAGCATTCTTGTTTCGCCCCTTTAAGCCAGTCCTTATAAGGACAATACATCAGATAGTTCCCTGTGTGGTTGCCGGGATAAGAATAGCACCAATGTAGCTATGCATGTCGTACGAGGCGACTAAAATTGGTACCCAGGGAGGGTAATGGATGGCAATACTGTTGCCAATGAAGTTCTAACTGAGGCTCGGCTATTGCTGTTACCCTCTTGCCATGATCAGAGCTTTATATAGCTCACTAACACCTTATCCTTACACTGTCCTCTACAGACAACGGGGAATATGAAAAACATTCTTGCTTCGCCCCCAAAACTCATAAGGCTTCAGAGAAGCCTTATGAGTTTTTTTTTCATCTGTTTAATTCAATTTGGAATCATTTTTATAAATAAAGCATTGTATACGAGCAAAATATATATTTTTTAATGTGCACATAGTATTTTCAGCTCTAACAGAAGGCTGTTTTTCATTATAAATATATTTCATTATGAAAAATAAATACATTTATGATAAAAATTAAATAATACTCAGTTTTTGAAGTAGCATTCATGAATGGTTTCAAATGAATATTTATTCTGTGTAACCATATAGTTTTATGATAAAATTTTTCATACTAATTTTGTATAACAGATGTTTTTTTTTAATTACATTTTTTTAAATTATTTTTTAATCACCCGGTCGGATTTAGTTGTCCGAAGAATTGATACATTTTTATAAATCTTTCTGTTGCTTATATAAGTTTGGGAAAATCAATTTCGAGATTTGAACATTTCAGTACTATTTTAATCTTCATTCGATTTACTTTGCTGCTTTCAGAATTCATCAGTTCTCGCGAGAACATTCATTGCTTTGGTTGTTAGTTCTTATTACTCAAATGATTGCTCAAATTATCTTCTTTATTTCGGCCATTGTTTATACGATAGTAATATATCACTCTCTGCTGAAATTCACACACACACACACACACACACACACACACACACACACACACACACACACACACACACACACACACACACACACACACACACACACACACACACACACACACACACACACACACACACACACACACACACACACCTGGTTGGCCGAGTGGTTAGCGTATCCACTCTCCGGCCAAGAGGCTGAGGGTTCGAATCCCGCGTAGGCATGGATGTTTGTGATTGTCTTCCACCCTCATACATTCATTCACCCAAGTATAGATACACTCTCCCAATATGGACTGGGTCACCATGGGAGTAGTAGACCCAAACCTCCCTCAATGGGAGAGGCCTTCACCCTGCAGTGGGTAGAAAAATAGGCTGTTCATCGTCATCATATAAATATATACTCATATATAGTTGACCCTTGAAGAAAGAGGGTTTGAACAGCTCGGATCCACTTATACGCGGTTTTTTATGAATAAATATATTGGAAAATTTTTTGTAGATTTGCGACAATTTGAAAAAATTCGCAGACGAACCGTTTACCTTAGAAATATCGAAAAAAAATTATGAATAAGTTAGGTATGTCATGATTGTAAAGATTATATGTAGATACTGGTCTATTTTATCATTTACTACCATAAAATATTCCCAAATCTACTATAAAAAGTTAAAATTTATCAAAACTTACACATACAAACACTTACGGCCATTTGCAGTCGAGAGAAATGTAAACAAACGCAAAGATACAGTGTTAAATCTTAACTGCATAAAATTAACTGTTATGAATTAGTTAAATTAATTAATTAGCATAAAATAAAATTTTTATAACGATTCGTTCATCAGTGTATAGGCTAGGCTACCGCGAAGCAATAGCATCGATTGCGCTAGGCTGCCATAAAGCAATCCTATTGCTGCCTCTTCGTTATTAATGCATGAATCGTTATACCTGTAAATAAATATGAATTTCATTATCTTTTCATTTTTGATGTCTAGTGTTAGTAGTACGTATAACATCTACAGTAGTTTGTATCATATAATACAATATTGATGTAAGTACTGACAGAAATACGATTTATCTAGTAAACAAATAACGTAAACTTACGGTATCGATAAATGCAGTACATTTCTGTAAATGTATTTTCACTTCCTTATAATTTTCTTTAATAACTTTTCTTTTTCTCTAGCTTACTTTATTGCAAGAATATAGTATTTAATACATACATACTATATAAAATATGTGTTTATCGACTGTTTATGTTATCGGTAAGACTTCCGGTCAACAGTAGGCTATTAGTAGTTTTTTGGAGGAATCAAAAGTTATATGGATTTTTCGAACAACGCGGGAGATCGGCTCTCCTAACCCCCCCCCCCCCCCGCATTGTCAAGGATCAACTGCATATATGTGAAAATATATGAAACTATAAATGACTAACTAATAAGTTATGACAACTTACATTTTTGATATTATAGTACAGATTCACATATAGAAATCAATTTTTTTTTCAATTAAAAACTATTTGAAGCGAATTAATGAATCTAATTCATTGTGGAGAATTGTTGTTTGCGAAGTAATCGGTCATGAATATCTATTTCTAGATGTTACTGTGCATTCAGGAAGAGATAAATGCAGATATTAAAAATTAAAATGCTTTTTGTATCTTTCTATTTGCGTTATCACTTGATCTCCAAAATCATAAGTGAGTCATAACAGCGTAAGCTACCACGCATTGCTAGGAAGAAAGTCAAAATAGAAGTGTGTGTGGGGGGCGAAATTATTAATTAGAAATAAGTAGTTGAATGCCTTATTTTTATTGCGCACTTTGATATATATTTGAAACAGTTCATTTCTTTAGGATAATAAACTTAAAAAATTACGAAAATGTCGCTATATAATTATTAAGAATTCAAAAAAAAAAAAAATAATAATCCAGTAACGCCTCCCCCTCCCAAACGGAGTGGGCAATTTATCCCTAAAAATAAAAATAAAAACTACGCATGCCTATTTGAATCAATAGTAATATTTATTTATTTTAATTAGTTGTTACATTTTTGATTGTGATATTATCTAGCGTTTAGATAAGAGGAGGGAGTAAATATTACGTTTGACGTCATAGAGAGAATGAAAACTAAACAAGCCCTATTTATTATGGGCCACATGAATGTGTATTTTAGCCCTTATTTCTTTAAATAAAAATAAAAATATATAATTTTACGTGTTACTTAAAATAGTATGCTACTTGAAGCAATTAGGTAAGATCTGCATATTTAAATGATCTTCTTGTCAACTAAAATACACACCTTTTATTTAGACACATCTATACTAAATATAATTGAAGTAAAACTCGTTTTCATAAATCTAGTTAAGCTTAAACGACATGACTAAATATGGCCAATTAATTGCAAGTTAGTATACCTCATGTAATCCCCGAGGATTCTTTATAAAAACCAGAAGTGTTACTTCTATTTGCTATGTACTTGAGTTCAATTTCCTTAGCTGATTAAAGAAAGTTCATTGTCCTGTTGAAAACGGGGATCGAGGAAAGGGGGAAGAGTTTAAAAAGTAGTAAGAAGACTGTATCTAATAAATAAAATTAACCGGTATGGGTCACAGATAATAGTAATAAAAGAGTTAATAGAAAACTCGTCTAAGAGATGAATCCACCCAGTGGTTAAAACTGCAAAAGGTCTTTGTATCATCGACTGACGTAAAAAAAAAAAAATAATAAATAAATAAACAAACAAGCAAGCAATTCTTGCTAACTTTCAGAGATCTGAAACCGAGCCACAGAACTAAAGCGGGGGGGGGGGTGGTAAGAGATTAAAAAAAAAAAAAAAACTGAACGAATAGCACAGAACGTGAGCCGACAACCACTAAAGGACCACCACCTGCATCGTCTCCGACTGTAATAACTCCTCGTGCACTAAACCTGCATGGGTAGAGTTATTAATTATTTTTCGCTAGCGCCCAACCGTATCACCTGTGGCAGACTTTTTGGTGGATAGTGTGGGAAAACAAAGGCGTTATCAGTAACTCTGTCTAACGAGGGGGCGTGACGTTGGCAGCAAGAGTCACGGGCCACAGGAGCACCTTAAGATTATGGAGGATGGAGAAAAAACATGTGACAACTGGGTGGCGTTATGATAAGGCGTCTCGAACTGGCGGAAAAATAAATAAACAAAACGAATCACCGCAAGAATAATTGCCTTTACGAATATGGCAGTGAGGGAGTGACGTCACAATCACGTGGTTAAGTAGGAGAGAGAGAGAGAGAGAGAGAGAAAAAAAAGAGTGGAGGAGGGGATAAGAAAAGGGCAGAAAGAACCCGGCAATCTTGTAATCAGCGACCAGAAAAATGTCGTAAAGTCTCTTTGCCTTGAATCTCTTTGTTTCGCCCAATCGGTCTACTCTTTGGTCTCAAAGGATGAGAAATTGAGAGCACACGAGCGATGACAAAGCCTTCTTCCGTAAGGGAATATTTTCCGAGTCGTTGGCTGTAAGGGAAATAACGTTAAAGGAGTAAGCGCATTGGGGGGTGAAGTGGCGCTGGTGTGTAGGGGGGATAGGAATGAAAGACAGAACGTGCGCAGTTGAACGGATAACAAAAACGGAAATTGAGACTAGACCGATAACGTTCAAGTGTAACCGATGTTATTATACGCAAGAGCGGCTGGATAGACCAAAAACAGAAACGACACGGGGTTTAAGACCTCAGTTCGACCTCCGCCTTGTCTCCTGGTAAATGTCGAATTGATTCCGAGAAAGATGTTCTTTGTGTTATATTTTTATTTTTATTTTTTTTTTACCATCGCTGCGACTATCAGCCACATTAATACGTCAGCAGTTTATTTTTAAGTTTATTTCTTTTAAGAAGGAATGATAAGAGATGCGTGGATGAGTTAGAGATAAGAAGATGAAAATGCACCAGCGTTGGACAGATAGCAAAAGAGGAGGGGTGCGGGGTTATGTTGCTTTTATTAAAAATTGCTAAAAATATCCGGTCTGTCTGTATCGAAATTTTTGGCTGCTGAACCAGACAGTAATTCTGATTCTCTGGAATAGAGGAGTGAAAGAAAGACAGAAAAAGGAGGATGGGGAAGGAAGAAAGAGGTTGCAAAAAAAAAGAGAGGAAAATTTAAAACAAATACTGAAAGAAACCTGAAGAAGGGAAAACCAAGAGAGAAAAAAAAAAAAAAAAGGGAGGCTATGACGTGTGAATTTCCATTAAGAAAACTGTTGCAGCTTTATGAGTTGTTGAAAGAATATTAGTAACAGTACAACATTTAAGAATGAATGTTAACTCTTTCTTAATAAAATCGGATCCCATAGAATTCAACGTTACGAAATTTCTGTATACGTCACTGATATATTTATCCCGGACGCTAAATGAGATAACTGATTTATATAAAAAAAACTTCAGTTTATAAAAATAAATTAAAATATTAGCTAGCTACTTGCTGGAAATCACTAATAAACAATTACAAAATTTAAACTAATAAAATGCTGTAGAAAAGAGGTATTGTGCTGGCAATGCTGTAGCCAATGAAGTTCTAACTGAGGCTCGGCATTACCGTTACCACGAGACGTTGAGTTTCGCTCTCTTAGGTTTCTTCCGAAATTTTGCTCCCGGTGAGGGGGGGGGGGCCTTAGATTTCGGGGAGGTTTGCCCTGGGAGAGCATTTTGAGTCTCCGGGGAGGGTGTTCTCCGGTGAGGGGTTGTGTCGGTTGATGCTTTTCCCTGGAATATGAGCGGTGGTGCGGGAGCCCGTTACTGAGTTGGACGGACTTTCGGCCACTATATATATATATAGAGAGAGAGAGAGTGGTCTAGGGATCGTCCTAATTTTTAGAGATGGCTTTACTTATTCAGTAGCCAATGAAGTTCCAACTGAGGCTCGGCTATTGCTGTTACCCTCCTGCCATGATCAGAGCTCATAGCTCAATAACACCCTATCCTTACATTGTCCTCTACAGATAACGGGGAATATGAAAAGCATCCTTGCTTCGCCCATCTAGCAAAAAAAAAAAAAAAAAAAAAACTAATAACTGAGGCCATCGGATAGCCCCAAAATTAGGGGATATCATCTCTACAGAACTGACAGGCCAAATTACAGAGGTGGTGGCACTGCAATCTTCATTAAAAATTATATCCAACAGCATACAGTGAACAACCCCAACCACTAACCTTGAGGTTAGTGGTGTGGAGGTTCTTACTAGCTCGGCTGGCAGACTGAAAATTTATGCAGCATACAACCCACCGCAAAAAACACTACTGCACACGGATCTGGATGCCATCCTAGATGCTAGAGAGCCCATCATTATTGCTGGGAGACTTAAACTCCAAACACCCGACATGGAATTGTAGAACCACAACGGACGCCTCCTCGCCAACTACACAACATTCAATTGCGCTGTCGTCGCAGGCCCCACTGAACCTACTCATCACAGCCCGAATGGCACTGCTGACATCTTAGATATAGCCATCCTGCAATATGTTAAATTTCAATATAATTTAAGAACATTAAACGAACTGTCATCAGATCGTGATCCAGTGCTATTAGCAAAAGCAATCCAAGAGTTCATTGGCCCTGTTCCTCCTATAAGGTCAAAGCAAGAAATTGAAACAGTAGTCAAAAATTTTACTCAGCAAATTAATACAGCCATGACTGCCGTTATGGCTGCATTCATTTGCTGAGTAAAAATTTACACAACTTTACACCTCTTACACAACTCGCTCCATAACAAATCGGTTACCGGAGAATATTATGAACCTGATCAGAGATAAAAATAAAGCTAGAAAAATGTTTCACAATACTCGCGTGCCTCAAGACAAAAGAATTCTTAACAGATTAAATGGAGCTGCGAGAGACGCCCTCAGAGCCCGCAGGGATCGACTATGGGAGGATAAGTTGGCTTCCTTCTCACCTGCGGATCACTCTATTTGGGCACTCTTGAGAAATCTCAGAAACAAAAACAAAACTCTTCCCCCTCTACAATCGGACCTGGGCCTTGTGCACACGGATGCAGAGAAGGTAGAAATCATTACAAAAAATTTAGAAGGACAGTGTCGACCTGCTCATGGAAACTTAAATTTCAGCCACATGTATAAAATTCATCTTCATGTGAGACATGTACTAAAACTTCCTAATGCCTGTACTAATCAAATCGTCCCTACTTCACCAGCAGAAATCTACGAGATCATTAACAATGTTAACAATGTTATCCTGGTCCAGATGGCATCACCAATAAAGTTATTAAACTACTATCCCGCAGAGCCATTGTGCACCTTACCAACATAATCAACGCGATTATTAGATTCCGATATTTCCCTTCCCCATGGAAAACTGCTTATATAACCCCATTCATAAACCAACAAAGACCTACATCTACCGCAAAATTATCGTTCCATTAGCCTGATTTCAAACCTGGAAAAGATTGTCGAAAGGGTCATCCTCACCAGACTCCAATCCATAGTAAATAAGCTGAATATCCTCCCAAATGAACAATTTGGATTCCGTCAACATCATAGCACCACTCAACAGATCCATAGACTAACAGGCTTCAATTGGCATCAACTTACCGGAACTGTCTTTCCGGATATGGCCAAGGCTTTCGATAAAGTGTGGCATTATGGTCTGCTCCACAAGCTCATCGCCTTTAACATCCCGCTACAGATGGTGTAGTTGATCCAATCATACCTCAGCAATAGATTTATGCAGGTCAAGATAAACTACACTATATCTACCAAGCTCCCCATTCTGACTAATATTCCTCAAAGATGATTACTGGCTCCAATTGTGTTCTCGATATTTATGGTAGATATTCCACACAATCCAATGTCATTTATCTTGACCCTCTACGCTGATAACACAGCGATACTAACCAGATCTCTTTGCCCACACACCTAGTCACCAAAAAACGCTAAGAAAACCTACAAATATTAGAAAAATGGTTCTGCAATTGGAGATTACAAGTAAACCCCTTGAAGAGCATAGCCGTGCTCTTCTCCAGAAGACCAGTATCTCCTACAGAGAACATCTTCCTGTTTAACACCAAAATTCCTTGGAAAACAGAAGTCAGATACCTTGGTGTACTTCTGGAAAAAGACTAACCTTCAACCACCATATCAAGGACTCGTGTGCAAAGGCATCAAAAGCCATCGCCCAGCTCTATCCCCTAATAAACAGTAAATTGCACACCAGAATCAAACTGCTCCTCTACAAACTGATGATTCGTCCTATAATCACATATGCTTCGCCAGCATGGAGCCACACCGCTGATACTAATATCCTCAAACTGCAGCGAGTCCAAAACAAATGCCTTCGTATGATTCTGAACGGCCCATGGTTTGTCAGAGATGTTCGACTTCATCGGGACACAGCCATCCCCTATATATATATACTCTTTCCTTCAGTCTCTTGCAGCAAAGTATTTCCTAAAGACGTCTACACATCCCAATCCACTGGTACAACAAGCTGCTGACTATGATGAAACAGATCTGTACAAACACAAAAGATCTAAAGCCATCCTGATTTCAAGAAATGATCTATAATCCCCCTGCCCTCTCAGGAGGGCGAACATATTGCTCATAGACTTTTTTCTTCACTGTATCCATTCAGACAGCAGGGAATATGAAAAGCATCTTGCTTCACCCTTGGAGTCAGTAAAGTTGAAGTTGAAGAAACGAATATCAGAAATAAAGACGGTCTTTGTTTTATAGCATAAAAAATATGTTGTCTTTCCCGACACGAGATAAAAGAAATGGTTGGTAAACGCTACGCTATTAATACTGTAGTTTAAGGTTAAAGGCGGAGTCCCAAAAGCACAGGCTCTAAGTGCGTACTTCTTATGAATCGGCTTAAAAAGGTCTTTTTCTGTCTAAATAGATTGAGGGAATATAATGGGGCGAATAAAAACAATTGTTGTCTTGGATATTTAACCTCATTGTTTAAGGAAGGCAACTAACGGATGATTATAAGTTAAGCCTAATTTATGATGGAACTCACGAAGCCTAGATCCGGTGTTTTTTCCTTCTATCTATCTTTCTTTCTTTCTTTTTTTTTTTTTTTCATGTAACCTACAAAGTGATAAAGAGCTCCCAAGTTTCCTGCTATTGCAGGAATCTATGACGTTTTATTTATTTATCAATTATTTGTACACCAGCATCTAAATAGTGGGCAAATAGTTCGGAGTTGGATTTAAAGCTTGCATTGATAAACTATTAGACGCATGCAATCACAGAAGATATAGAGGAGGAAGGGGGGGGGGACATTATTCCAGCTTTTTTGAACATAAAAGAAGGTAAAATACAATAGTCACAGATAACATCTACGACATTTCGTGACTTAAGTTTGGTATGTGACTGAACAATACTCGACATTGTCGCATTGTCTACAAAATGATTAACTCAAGTGTTTTGCATTCTTTTCTTAGGAAACCAAAGAAAGAATACAATGAAAAATCCCAACCCTGCAATTGAGTGGATTATAGAGATAAGCTTCCAGATAGAGAAACAAGTGTCGTTGATGCCCACATCTCGGAATTTGAAAGAATAAGTTGGCAAAGAAAGCAAATCACACACACACACACACACACACACACACACACACACACACACACACACACACACACACACGTTTGAGCTCCACAGAAAAATAAATGAATATTATATCACTATTAGTTTGTATCGAGTGTAGCCATAGCTTTCCTTTTCCATTAGGTGTGTCCGCATTCCGGAAATGTACGTAAGCAACTAAATGTTGTAATTAGTTGCCCAGATGGTGAGTAAGCTAATGGAACGCAGTTGTTATTCGCGAATATTCGGCCTTGTTAAGCTAATTATTGTAGTTGGGTAGGCGTAGACACACGTTCATTCCAGATAAGAAATATCAATGCATATACACGCACATATACATTCCATCTTAAGAGAGAGAGAGAGAGAGAGAGAGAGAGAGAGAGAGAGAATCTGCGCATTATGTAGATGCATAATGTGAATTTACTCGTTTATTTATGTAATAAATAAATAAATAATAACCCCTGCAAAGCAGTAATAATAGTACATATGCAGCGGATTTGCAAATTCTGAACACACCATAGCTTGTTCAATACAGGTATTGATTTTGGTGATGTGTATTGTGAACAAACGAAAGGAGTTTGATGTGTGTTAC
This sequence comes from Typopeltis vanoorti, assembly GCF_054136105.1. Taxonomy (NCBI): domain Eukaryota; kingdom Metazoa; phylum Arthropoda; class Arachnida; order Uropygi; family Thelyphonidae; genus Typopeltis; species Typopeltis vanoorti. The sequence continues at coordinate 120,035,217 of NC_143552.1, forward strand.
TGTCTCGGTTCGTGTGAGGATGCAATGGTTGTGAAAATAGAAACACTTAAAACTCTCAATAGCAATTTCCCCTTCCCCTAACTGCTACTAAGAAGTAGTTTGTATGAAATCTCCGTCCACAGATTGGAAACAATAAAGTGTCACACAAAGGTGAATGTTGAATTTTGATTTAGATCATTTATTTGATGTGGAAATCCCTTGGTTTCAACTTCAAATATATCGTTCCAGTCTTGTCTTTTAATTGCTCATCAAAATGACTCGGTTTGCATTCCTGAATTTCTGGCAGAGACCGCATTCGATTTTTATTACAGAGAATTATCATTTGACATCGAAAATTAAGTCCGAGATTACCAATCCCTGGAGGGGGGGGGGGAAATTAAGAGGACAAAACAGTGTTTTTTTTCCCGGGCACCTCAAAAGGTTTAAGAGGACACAACGTACCTCTTCTAAGTAATATATTATGCTGTCTGAATTTCAGTAAGAAAGAAAAACTGTATTCCATATGAATGACCAGTGTTTCATGCAACACGATTTCTCCAATGGGACCATGTTACAGTGCGTGATTAGACATTTCTTAATTCAATCCGAACATGAAAGCTTAACCAGAACACTCCAAAAACAACATCATTCTTGGAAGACTTCCTGTATTCCTCTAATTCTACGAAATCGTATGCATCATATGATTTAATTCTATCTCTCGAACGCCATCAGAACACTTCAATTTCAAAAGTGTTTTTTGAACACTGTGTAGTGACAATAGTTATGCCTATATAGCAAGCAATCCTTGGCATTTCTTTTATGTAATAAAATATAAAATATTCTTTGATAACCAGGAGAATCCGAAATTTTTTTAACCGAGTGTATATACATATAAATACGCAATTAATTCGGGGTATAGAAACCAAAGTTACTTCCTATTTTTTTTTTAACTTGACCTTAAATGACGTCATTATTTTATCGGGACTTTTGAAGCGAGATACGAAGCTTTGTCACGGAGCTTCATACCCCCCCCCCTACCACCACGTTTTGAGTGATGCTTTATTTATTTATTTTTCATTTGCATCACTCAAAACGTGGTGGTGGTGGTGGGGGGGGGGTATGGAAGTTTCATCTTAATACTTTCTATGTAAATTTGGTTATCTGAAAAGGTAATGTATAGTTTGTTTTTATAGTAATAATTACAGAGAGAAATGCGCGCCCTTTTTTGTCATGTGATCCCTCCTATAGCCGGCCTAGTTGGCCGAGTGGTTAGCGTATCCACTCTCCAGCCAAGGACATGGATATTTATGAATATCCTACTAACCAATTATCATATGTACTGCTGTGACTTGTGTCCTGGCGCAGTGTGACCTTTGATGTCTTTGCGCCATAAAAAAAAAAAAATCAAATCAACCTTTTCCTATCACAAAGTGATACATTTTTCCAGACCACCTTCCTAGTGTATGACATCATTTAACAATACATTTCAGAGTAAAAAATAAACAGAAATACTAAGTACCTAGCGAAGCGTATAGACATACCACCTCTACCATTACCCAAACAGCTAAGACATAACATAATCATCAGCGAGTCTGCAGTCAATATCACAATGTTCTTTAGATATCAGCAAAATGTCTGAGGCATTTTTTAATCTCATTTGAGGTCTGGGAAGAAACGGCAATACTTAACGTGGGGGTTCTCCATCAGGTCTGGTGACTACAAGAACAGGACAGTTCCCAGGACGGTCGGCACGCAACTAAGGGCTGTTACCATAGTAACGGAAAGACAAGTCAGTGACCTTGTAACTTCCAAATTTCACGAACCCTGCCCCCTCATTGTTTTCAAGACCACTTTAGCGGTGCAGGTTTTTCTGTTTTGCCCCTGCCACGTTAGGAAACACAAAGGGGATGAATACGGCGACTTTATCTCAGATATAAGCTGCGTCTCCTTAATTAACGTGCGTATTAAGCTGATTCAGTAAGGCTTAAAATAAAAGAGTTGGGAACACTAAGGGAGGAGGAGGGATAACGGGGGGGGGAGAATTTGTTGAAGCACGAGCTAAAAGAAAACAATAATAGCCCCCTCCGATCGCACGACCAGTGAGTTACACGAAGAGTACAGGAATCCTAATGTTTAACGTGCAGCCAGGAGAAAAATTGGCATTTTATCAAGATCAGAGTAAGTGGCACGTTACAGTCGGGAACAAGTGAATGAATAGGACTTCAGCATCTGCTGGGAACAAACAAGGAGGTATGCGTTGGCACAAAAACAAATAAAAGGCTAACAAAAAAAGCTGTACACTTCTAGCATTTTAACGTAAATTTAAGGGAATTTGTCCACCCTGTCCCTTCATTCCCAATTCATCATGTTGAACATCGGAAGGGTGTGCAATGGACTGACTTATTTATTTATTTTTTTTTTTTGTGTGTGTCTGATTCAGTAAGAAATTTTTAATCATCTTTATTATTTTATTTATTTGTTTTTGTATATTTACTTAGTCAGCAAACCCTCTTCTAGATACCAAACGTGTACATTTTTCAAGTCGCTTCAGATCTCCAATAAGCGGAGAGCTGGCCTCATACCGGGGGATGATACTCCCACCTGATGTCAATCACAAACATCCATGGCGGGATTCGAACCCGCTCGCTGTTTGGAGAATTTATACGCTGACCAATCAACCAACTATGTTGATCACTCGGTCCATTTTTCTATATTATTATTCCATGGAGTCCAAAGACAGATCGTGGGAGGTGCCTTGTCACTCATACTGCTGACATACAGTTCCCGTATTCATCGCTTCCACACCAGAAAATAATAATTAATTTGTAATTTAAGAAAAATAAAAAAAAAATGGAAATAATGTGAAACAAATAAAAAGATGTGTTTGATAATAGCATTCTTTTAGGTAACGTTATGAATAATATTACCTAAAACTGACTGACTTGGATCAGGGGATGGTTGACAGACAGATTTTAAAAAGTGGTATACGGTGGGTGTGAATCTGACAGATTTAAGGAGGGGACCAGTGGTGTACCCCAGGGTTCGGTCCTTGGGCCATTATTGTTCAATCTGTACATTAATGACATCAGGAAGGATCTAACATCAGATTTGCAATTGTTTGCCGATGATGCGAAGAGAGGCATGGCAATCAGGGATGCTACTGATATTCAGCAATTACAAAATGATTTGAATAGACTGGAAATTTGGGCAAACGAAAATGGCTCTCAGTTTAATGTTAGTAAGTGTATATAAAGTTATGCACTTTGGCGTGATTAGAGTTCCAGCGGCATATTATATCAGCGGGATTATGCTACAAGATACTGAAGAGGCAAGGGATCTTGGCGTATTGGTGGATAGGAATTTGAAGTTCAAAGGTCACATAGCAAAAGTTGCAAGTACAACTTAGAAGATGATTGCGATATTGAAGCGAACCTTGACATGTAAGGATAAGGAAGTCATTTTGCCTCTTTATAAGGCTTTGATAAGACCACTCTTGGATTACTGTGCGCAGATTTGGTCTCTCGGGTTCCAAGGGGATAAAGAAGCTGGAAAGGGTACAAAGAAGAGTTACAAAGATTATATCCGGATTATGGGATTTAGATTATGAGGACAGATTGTGAGTATGTGGATTGTGGACTCTGGTTAATAGGAGAAAGAGGGAAGATATGATAGAGGTCTATAAACTTTTGAATGGGTGTTATAGGATATCAACTGATGAAATTTTTCGTTATATGCAATGTGGAGAGAGAACACGGGGGCGCATCCATGGAAGTTTAATTTATTTGCAGTCAAGAAAGGGGTGAGAGCTAGGTTTTTCTCCCAGATAGTGAGTGAGTGAGTGGAATAGCTTGCCTTTAGGGATAGTGAATGCATCTACTGTAAATTAATTTAAAGGAAGGTATGATAGCTGATTTGGATGATGCATGGTCCCCTCAATGAGTCTTTGACTCCCTGGAGGTGTCAGACGACAACAACAACAACAACAACAACAATAGTAGTCAACAAATGCAACAAGATATTTTTCACTTATTCACAAATTTCATCGAAATTCGTCAAGCTACATTCGGTGTTGCTACGTATAGAACGAATCTAAAGTATCACACGGTTTCAATGGGAAAATTCTGACTTTCTCATTCCTTCTCAAATAAAATATTTTTTTCCTATACTAACTACAAAAAAATGTTTCTTTTAAAGCTGAAAAATGATTAAAAAAATGTAATTTCTTCGATTTTTAAGCCTTTAAACGAAGAGGGACTTGTATTTTAAAGAATTAGAATAACTTTCTGTTGTTTTCTTTTTTAATTTAAATTAGCACGAGAGTAGCGTGGTTTTTCTATGTGCATATTCTTATCTAAATTTCTAGTTGGGAAATTTTAGATTCACTAAACAGTTAAAAGCTTTTTTTTTTTTTATTTTATTTGTTTGCTCCTAGCTTTCACTGATTTAGCGCTTGCCCTATTTTTTTTTCTCTCTCTCTCTGTCTTTCTTGTTCTTTGTTAAAAAATGTCTGACCTTTCCCCCATCGAATGGGAGATGTCATGTAATTTATGAACTATCGCAAGAATATTTATTTTTATTTATTATATTATGGGTCATATTGCCGTCTCTTTGGACTCCTTATGGTTGCCCCCGTAACTCATAGGATTTCGGAAATAAATTCTCTCCCAGAAGAAGTGGTGGGATTGCAACCCTTTTCCCCACGGAATTAGTAAGACAATCACAAATATCCGTAATAATAATAATAGTCAACAAATGCAAGTGGTGGGAAGGTACTCGAACCACTTGGGCAACCAGGCCAATAATTTTTTTTTCCCAAACATTTAATAAAACTTTAATAAAACAATAATCGGCTATCAACACTACTTGATAGCCGATTATTGATAGAAAAACAATAAAAATGAAATAAGAGCAAAGATTTTGTAGGTTGGTAATATTTGAGTCGTTAGCATGGAGTATTTTTTCTAAGATGTCACCGACGAATAATTTACTCAAAAAAAAAACAAAAAAACTAACAAGTAGCAAATGAGAATCACGAAATACGCTAGGGGGAGGGGCTTATTGCATGGCGAAATAAGATATTTGTCATTCTAGTTACATTTAAAGCAACAATATCGATAATTAGGCTTAGCAATATTCAAATCACAAAGAGAGTGGTTTGAATTTCGTTTTAATTTATTAAGATGGTTGTTTAATAGAAGTTCTTAAAGGCACAATATATATCTAAAAGAAGAAGATGAAGAAAGAGGAAAGCAGAGAATGATAGTTTGTTTTTATTTCAAATTAATGACGCGATGTGCCAAAATAGGCATGGATAGATATAGTAACACACCCGCATATATACAGAGAGAGAGAGAGAGAGCCTCTTTAAGCTGCGTGCCAACATCTTTATCGAGCCGACCGACCGGCACACTGACCCAATGTTACGATTGCGCGGTCAATGTCAGCCACAATGTTTAGCTAGCGTAGGACGAACATGAACTACTAGAACTTCAGAGTGGCCAACACACACACACACACACACACACACAACGACTGATGTGACGCTGATGCGATGCAGTTGCTTTCTTCTACAAATGTCGCTGTCACGTTCCTCGCGTGCAGCGGTCATGTGACACCAGCGTTCCAGTGACCTGCTACAAAAGCACGCCTGTAGATCAGGGTGACGTGCAACAAAGTTAACATCTTGAGCACCCGACGAAGTGAGTTCGACATTCTTGAAGAAATGATTACACAGTCATCTACCGGAAGGTGGCGTTGTCTGCTCACATACACGCACAGTGTCTTGAACACGCTCGTTTACTTTGTGAAGGGAGGAAAAGAAAGAAAGAGGGAGTGCGTATGTGTGTGTGTGTGTGTCTCACTTAATACGACTTACGGCAGTTTGCCAAGGGCTATAGACTTCGCTGTCAGGTGCAAAAAAAAAAAAAGTGAATGCCAGTTTATTCTTTTAGTAATTAGAAAACAGAAGGAAAAAATGGATTGGTTATTACACATCAATACCACTGATTAATATGAATCTATGTATTTATTTATTATTTTTATGTAGCTCCAACATATGCTTTATTTATTTTGTAAACCTATAGTACATTCATACCGTGGTAGGCTAACGATATTTTCTATTTTTTAAAATTTATTTTTTATCTTTTTTATTGATTTATTTTTACCTCGTCCGAAAGCCATGCTCTAAAGACCAAACATGGAACTTTTTGAAGCCATTTCGAACCTCCACTGAGCGGATCAATGGTCTCACACCTGACGGTGAAATTCATCTCCCAACTAAAGACATTAACAAACATCATGTCCATGATGGGATTCGAACCCGCGCAATATTTTGGAGATGAGATGAATAAATGCATACAAGAACGTGGATGATAAAGCAGATTGGCAACTCTATTAAACAAAAACTAAAAAAAAAACAACAAAGTTCCCATTTGATGAGCCCTGAAACCGGCTTTGCAAATTTTGTTCTCTACATAGGGTAATATATTAACGACACATAAAGGCTACAGTATATACATTATTATAATTTTTAATTGCTCTACAGAATTTTTCCTAATTTCTTTCAAGGAATAAATATTCTCTAATCCAATTCTTGTATTTGTCTGGATTGGTGTCATTTATTAGCTACTCAATAAATCCGACGCTAAGTATAATATTTGAGCATTATTTCTTTGTTATTTGGGTCTTTTTATAATTGTACTCATAACCGTATTCATAAAGTCTTTTTTTATTTTTTTTCAACTTGAAAATGAGCTCAGTTCATAAAGATGCTGCAAGTTATTTTATCTCTTGGAAACTCGTGTTATTCGTCATTTAAAACAGACAAACCGTCCTGAGAACTCACTCAGACGTATAGGGGAATACACTCACTCTGAACTTGCCCTCATCGTGCTAAATATCCACCCAAATGCTGTCTGCAAACTGAAATAATCCAATTCTCGTCCGTCTTAAGACGGGTTGAGTCCCCTAGGAGTTTTAGACAATTTAATGCAGCCAGTTGCCATTCCTCTGCTGTATTATTCTAAGTGGAAATATTTCATGTCTGTCGATATTTGCCTGTTTTGAGGGATAAAAAAAACAACAAAAAAAACACGAGTTTCCCGAAAAAGAAACCCCTCCACCTCCGTATGAGACGTATTACTCAGGTTGGATTGAAAAAACCTTGATAAACGTTATTCGCGTCCTAGACGGGACTCGAACCAGGGTTTTTTTCCAACCAAAGGACATTGTCAATATCGGCTGAACTCCGGAAGATTGCACGATTGGACAAAGAATTCAAAACTATAGGAATTATGTTACAAAATATAACTATCAAAATAAATAAACAAATATATAAACAAAGTGGTATATCTCGAGTAGACAATAAACAAACCAAAAAATGACCCTAGGTTCATTTTTTTTTATCATGTATGGTATCGTACAAGAATGCCGTTGACAATGTTGTTTTTCATAGACGAGTTTGGGGAAATATCCAGCACACATCGATCATTTTATCTTTCCTCTCCTTTGCCGTTCTTTCTCTCTTTTCTATTTTCTCCATCTTTTCTAATTTTTCTTTTCGTTTCTGTTTTCTCTTCTTACATCGTTCCCCCCCCCCCTTCTCTCTTTGCATGAAGAAAGAAAAGGAGAAATATAATATTCGTAGAAGCCATATTACATTACACGTGGGAACTGAAAAGAAAAGGGTATAAGGAAACTCAATATTTGCATATAGGATAACAACATCCGGGTCGGTCATAGCAATGGGTAATTTTATTCATAAAACCGAAACAGTTCCGTAGAAAGAAAGGCAATCTCATCCCACACCCATAAGCTCATAAATAACGATAAGATGCACCAAACTTCATTTGGATTTTGTTCATTATTTTTTAAACTCACTGGAGCAAGGGTCAAGTTCGAAAACGAACCAGCAGACATTCACGCCCCCTAACGCCAATTTCTCGTCATCTATATTGCTTCCTTACAGCCCAACACAAAGGCTTGGTAAATTGAAAAGTCTTCATTTGTGACAAATGAATCCTGTTCTCTCAGAGAGAGAGAGAGAGAGAGAGAGAAAGAAAGAAAGAGAGAGAGAGAGAGAGAAAGAAAGAAAGAGAGAAGCTGTCCGATCTCAGTTTGTGTAAACAAATTGAACAGCGCTAGAAGCGCTGGTTGAATTCTATAAGTAGCGAACGGCGCCCTCACGTTAACGCGCGCGCGCGCGCACACACAGAAATTGACTAGCCATCTACCTGTGTCCATTGTCTTACAGATTAAAAAGAAGTACCTTTAATGAAAGCCATAATGTATCTACAGAACTGAAATATCAGTAACCTTAGTGCAATTTGCCCTTAGCTTATCTTTTAATGATTTTTTCACGTTACATGGGTGGAGAGAGAGAAATGGGTGGAAATCCATTAACATTCCTTATGCTTCATCTGCACCGTGGGATGGCCTTCAGCACTTTAATCCGCACACACCATGCACCCCCTCGCCACCCCCTTCACCATATCTCTTTCGATGAATTTAAGGTGTGGGGGGGGAGAAGAAAACGAAAGGATAGGTAAGGATTCTCGGGTAGACTAGAAAACATCAAGAATTCGAAGACGAAAAAAAAAAGAAGTAAAAAAATTACATTCTTAAAGTATTACACGATGTGATTTGCTCTCCAAAGTACCCCCCTTACTATTCACCCTCCTGTGGTTGCACATATGTTACATATAAAATATCGGCGAGTCTGATAAATTTTAGCAGTTGGAAATTGCTTAGGGGGATATTAGTTGGGTTTAGGGGAAAAAGATACGGAAAAGCACTAAGTATCTGACACTCAGGCATGCGAAAGACGCAAATCCAACAGGTTGAAGAACTTGAAAAGTTTTTTTCTTTTTTGGGTTTAATCTTTACGTTGTTTACAAGACATTAGGACATTAACGCAAGGAATTTGAATTTGCAAACGATCCGTTGCAACAGACTTAATTAATTATAGTGATGGCCACCAGGGAATGTGAGTCGTTTTTAACCAGTTTAGGAATATGATGGCGAATGTTTAGAAGCTATTTGTAAGTTGATGTTCTATTTTTTTGTAATCGCAATCAACATATCTGTGTCACAAGAAATTAGATGTTGGTTTTTGACTGGACTAAGTTTAGAATTTTTAGATGGGGGGTTCCACACAAGTAAACTATCTGGCTTAGCTAACTGGTTCTCATTAAATCGGATGCACATTTCAGAGCACGCGATCAGTCAAGAAAGAAAAAAAAAGGAAGAAAAAAAAAACCCTGTGTACTTAATGTTGATTAGAGCTGAAATGTAAAATATTTGTTTAATTATATATACATGGATAGCAGCGTGAGGGTTGCTTATGTTATCAGTACAACATTTTTTTTTTTTTTGAGATTCACGTATATAACGTGTACATCCGTCACAACTTGTGACACATTCACGGGCGGTGATATGATCGTTAACGACCTTTACAACTTAAGATACGAATGTTTCAAATTTAGCAAACAGTTTCGATTGCGTGGTTTGAACTATTTGAATTTAAACTTTTAATGCAAACAGACATAGTAATAAATACATTTTGTTTAAAATTTTCTTTAGGTTTTTTTTTGTTAGTTATGGAAACATTAATTATAGAATAGATCTGCACTTATCTGTGACAATACAGTGACAGAAATATAAAAGCAATAAAAAGGTAATCAAAATTAAAAAAAAAAAGTACTTCATATCCACTAAAGACTTCTCGTGAACCTCTGGGGTAGGGGGTGGGGCACGCGTACAAAACTTTGTGAAACAGTGTTTTAGTATAAACATAATAAAGAGTACTACTGGGCGTCTGTAGCTCAGTCGACCTGGGACATGAAGAGCCTTTATAAAAGGTGAGTTAGTCGTATCAGAGGGAGAGAGAGAGAGAGAGAGAGAGAGAGAGAGAGAGAGAGAGAGAGAGAGAGAGAGAGAGAGAGTCTGGTCAGAAGATTGCACATAGTTTACAGACAAACTATTTCAGTGAGCATAAGACTAAACACCTTATCCTAAATCATCATCATCATCAGCCATTGTTTATCCACTGCCGGACGAAGGCCTTCCCCAAAGTCCTCTATTCATTCCTAACTAGAGCCTTTCTATGCCACCGAATTCCTGCCATCTCTTTAATCTCATCCTCCCACCGTCTGTTTGGTCTTCCTGTGGCTTTCTAGGTCTAGGATACTATTCAGATAACTTGGTCCATTTTCGAGTGTCACTTCTTGCAATATGACCTGCCCATTGCCAATAAATTAAGGTTATAGAAACCAGCAATACTTGACAGGGCATAGTCCTTAAACACAGAGAAGAAGAAGAAAAAGAAGATGTTGTTTTCGGAGTTAAGACCGAAGCAATTTGGGATGAAAAATCCCGTGTTTCTAAAAACGAAGAAGAATGTTATCTGTTATGAATGTAGGAAATCACTGTCGGTATCACTGTTCTTTAAAATTAATCTCTCCAATGAATCCAATGGGGAATTTTCTGTGTGTTTTCATACTACCAATAGTCAGTCAAATATCAACTGAATTAATACCTGCAAAATCGCATTAGCATATATTTAAATAACATTAACCAAAATATTTATTATGCACATCATAAAGCACTATCGCCTATATCGTAAATGGATATAGAACTATTTAGGTCCATATTTGCTTCAACATTTCAGTAAATTTGAAATGGGGAAAAAAATGCTTCAAAAATCAAGCTAGTGGATTTTTTGCGATGCAAAGAAAAAAAAAATTTTTTACGTCTCGTTTTGGTGGTTTATATGATAAATACCAATTTAGACTGTGTTTTGATTTCATCGTCAAGTTTGCGATTTAGAAAACAAGTATGAACACGTTTCCACCCGCAATCATTTAAACTCATTATAGGCTTGCAAAACATAGAACATAAAAATTGCTAAAAAAATCTCTTATAAAATAATATTTTTAAAACGTTGTAGCATAGGCTGTGGCCTTTCAATAGATATAATTTTATAAGCGATTTATATATATATATATATATATATATATATATAGTGAAAATATCGACTGAAAGTGTGTATGTTTACATTATCTATTATTTCGTAACTAACCATTCATATTTAGGCCTAAAACCACGGCATTTAAAAGGAGCAAACGATATGAGAGCTGGGGGGGGGGGGTAGAGAAGACAGAGAGCAGACAAGGATAACAGCACCTAGGGCCTATTGTAGATCTTGCCTGACGCAGGCTTCTGTTAACAATGAAGCTGATATTCAACAAGATTAATCCTATTCATAAGATTTAAAAAAAAAAAAAAAGGCTTCCTCCCAAACCGCCCGCTCTATCTTAAGGTACCAAAAAACCCTGAGGGAGGGGAAGGCCTTTTTTTTTTTTTTTTCTCTTATATATATTTTTTCATCCTTGTCGCCAGCGTGGACATTCCAACTGATTTACGCGGCTTCTTCTTACAAATACTCACAAACAGAGTAAAACGGGCGATTTTTAAAAGGAGCAGCTGTTTCCTTGAAGTCTCCCATAAAAACCTTCTTACGCCCATAATTTATGCAGGTCCTTTCTGCTTTCTAGGAAGGGAGTATTCGATCTAGCAAGCGTAACCTTATTTTTATTCGCGCGAGCGAAGGGGGGGTATTCTCTACCCCCCTTCTCTATTACTGTACCGCTTCGTCTAGGGATAGTGATGGCACCCCATTATGAAACGGGCTATCGTTTCTATGGATGGGCCATGCTAACGCAACACATCCAAGGTGTCGTGGTGTAGTGTAGATGAGGGTCGTTTACATGACAACGACTTAAGGGGGGATATACAGAAGGGGTGGGAAGTTTTAGGGAAAGACCAACCAGTCATGACATTTCATAAAGAGGGGGGAAAGGGAAAGACGTAAAAAAAAAAGTACTATGGGAATAGTCGGATCCCACGACTTTCCAAATAATAAAAAAGCTGTATAATCATAAATTTAACAGGCAGAACGCCCAGTATTGTCATTGTGATCCAAATGTCCATTGTCGAAACACTAAACGCTCCCTGCACCGAGAGCGAGTCTTTCATATGGGGGAGCCTCCAATAGACGATGGTCGCCCCATGCCAAAGTTGTTTGTTCGATATTGCGTGTACGGGGGGGGGGATTTTAATGGAGGATGCGAATAGATAGGATAGTGCTTTTTAAAAATGTACAGTTATTGCATAGATCGTAGGATAAAATTTTATTTTGTTTTGCATTTACTGAAAATGCATCCTTAAATATTTCTCTGTAAATGAGTTCCTTTATGAATGGATATCCGTTAGTGTCGCGTACATATGTTAAAAACAGTAGAACTTAAAAGATTTTTTTTTTTTTTGTGAGACGATAAAATATGTATTTCAACGACTACTGCTGATTTATCCAGTTTGTTAAGTATTTCAATCGTTATTAGAATAATGAGACTGCGATTAATAAACTATCAATTCTTCAAGTACACACAGTAAAGCTTAGAAGCGCTAAAATATCGCCTATTTCATTCTTGAGTACGCAACATTTCTTAATGATATTGTGCAAACGCGAAAACACAAACAACTCAGCAACGCGGTATACGCCAACAGAACCTATTATAGCTACATTGTTCATCTCAGTAAAGGGAGGGAAAAATACTATTTGTTATGTACATAGTTTGTAGTCCTCTTAACTGAGAGCAAGGTACCTCTTCAGATACAGTTATACTCATCTATTAAATATCTACAGCAGCAGTCAAATTTTTTGTTGATTTGCTGGAACATAACTGCACGTACATCAAAAACCGCAAGAATCTTGGAAAAAGAGGTTGCGACAACGCTCTATTGGTGATGTATAAACAGTATTATTAAGTATTATTTGTATGTATATATAATATTATTACGTAATATTAATCGTTGTATTCTAACTGGTTGTTGAATTGGCTTAACTGTGTGATCATTGTTGAAATCTTTCTCGAAAGAGCGATTGTTATATGGCTACGATGAACATGAAAAATAATAAGAGATCAATGCTGAAACAATAGATACAACAACAGATAATTTTTAGAACAATAACAATAGATAAATATTGAATAAAACATGCAGTGTTATCCGTTATTTATCGAGTCAAACGATGTCCGTAATTGACACCCCGTAGTTTATATAATTTATGATTTCTTTATTTCTTCCTACTCCTTTTTTAATTTTTTTTTATTTTTCAATTATTTAGTTTATTAAAACAATCATAACAAGTATGCATCAGCATTCTTATCTATTTGAACGTTGAACATCTTGGAGAGTGTATCAATACTATAATTTTGTCATTTTTTAATTGTTGTGCATCATGTTGAAATGCACCCATCGACTGGTATTTTTTTTTATCACAACGCATTGAGTTAAAAAAAAAAAAAGCGCGCATTAGCTTACACAACTTTTTAAATTTCGACCAAGACAAATAAGGTTGGAGATCTTAAATGTGAAATTTCATCAAAATTCGTCTGTTCAGAGTCGTGTTGGAAAATATGGGGGTAAAGAAAAGAAAAGAAAAAATTCGAAGGTACAAAGTTATCTAAAAACGTAGAGAGAGAGAGAGAGGGGAGGGGGAAAGAAAGAAAGTAAACAAATTGAGAAAGAACGACATAGAAACCAAGAAATCATGAGATAGATAGATAGATAGATAGATAGATAGATAGAGAGAGAGAGAGAGAGAGAGAGAGAGAGAGAGGAAAATAAGAAATAAAATAAAAGGAAAAGGAGATGGAGGGAGAGAGAGAGAGAGAGAGAGAGAGAGAAAGAAAGAAGGAAAGAGAAACTAAGAAATCATGAGAGAGAGAGAGAGAGAGAGAATTAAAATTGTTCTAGAAAATAAATGGACGAAAAATATTTAAAAATACATTAAGAACAGGAAGATGAAAAACAATAAAATTCTCACAGAAAAAAAAAACAATCGGAAGGGGAAAAAAACAGAAAGAAGAAAATTTTTAAATGTCTGAGAAGAGTAGAGAATTCATCAAGAGTGATTCCTCAAACAAATAAGGAACTGGAATACAATTTCATTACTAACACATTCTGCCTATTCGGATACACTGAGGCATCTCTGTAGTTGGCCTTAGCCACATGCATGCAACGGGGGAAAAAAGAAGGGAAAAAAAAAAAGGCAAGATCGTTAACGATCCATGTGTGTGTATATACCTGACGAAGAAAACAGAGCAGAGTGGAAATGCTAAACACAGCGCTTTCTTTTATAACCGGCATCATAAACGTTATCGGGCAGCCTCTAAGCGCAATTTATGGCGACTTTTAGCGTCAAACCAAATTACACGTGCCAAGGCGAAGAACTGCAAATGCTAGAGGCCCAAATACTGCAGTTAAATCCGCCGAAGACCCGTGAGATAGTAAAGTAACCTCGCAATTTTATCTTGTGACTAGTTAAACAGAAATACTAATAAATCTGAGCTTGTATTTAAAAGTGAACGCTGAATTACTTCAACATGGAATTACGTAAAGAAAAAGCTCTTACTTGTGGCGATTAACATTTTTAAAACGCAAAATCTTTAATATTTAACACATTTTTTTTAAAGACTTGCGATAATAAGACATTTTACGAGGAATATTTCTAAGATAATAATAGGTACACGAATTTAAAAAAAAATTAAAATAGCAATTTTTTTTTTTTCTCGGCAATGTTAACTTTCCAAAATTTAAAACTTTTTAAATTTATTATTAAAACGTTTAATTCATCGGAAGTGTTTATAAATATCTGTTCTTAAAAAAAATTAACAGCGCAAAATTTTTTGATTATTTCGCGAAAATGAAAATGATTAGTTTTGCCAGAAATATTTTTCGATATTTTTTTTTTTTTTCAAATTATAAAAATTTAATTTTGAATTTTTTTTTTAATATCGAGATTTATAAAACATTCTGAATTCTTTCCACTTTCAACTTATTTCTTCGTGTGGATTTTTAATGGAATAAGTAGAGTTTTTAAAATTAATTAAATTTTTTATTTATCGGAAATGTTTATAATAATTTTTTAAAAAAAGTTTTAAAAATTTCTTTTCGATTTTTTTTTTCAAAGTTGTTAATTTTTCTTTTGTTTGTTTAAATTCGAGATATTCAAAACATTCTGAATTTGTTTCCCCTTTTCAACTACGATCCCTTCTTGCGAATTTTTAATCTAATAATATTCCTTTACAAATTGATTTAAATATTCTTCACATCTTGTTTTTCCCTTGTCTTCATTCTGACACCAGCGACCTCTACTGAAAAAAACAACAACAACAAAATGAAATGTTTCGCCGATCGTTAAAATCTTATTGGTCCCGTAGCCCACGGCTTGACTGCCAGTGCCATCAATGTCGAAATGAAAATTATTTCAAATGATGAATTGTGCCGTTCTTTTCACCTTGGTAGGTCTCTGAGCAATCAAAGTGACCGCTGTATATTTATTTGGAATGTGAAAAGGATCTTGATTACTAACCAGGGATTACCGAACATCTACGGTACTTGGAAATGATTCAGGAGTCACTAGCATCAAAAGAACGCTCATTAAAGAAGAAAAAGTAAAAAAAAAAAAAAAAATGTGAACGGTAATGAGATATTAAAAAATACATTAGATTACATTATGTCGTTGAGATCTGTTAAAATTTAGAATAATGGAATTCATTTTAAGCAAAATTGGATATCAAACTATAATCTATATATGGATCGATATTTTTAGCTGCAACATTAGTAGTAGTTAGATCAAAAATAGTGGAAAACTAGGTCACTTATTTTATTATTATTTTATCGTGACTAACAGAAGTGTTGTGTTTTTAACAGCAAAATCATTTTTAGTTACAACAGTAGATTAATGCAACAGTATTGCAATCTATTGTTGCAGGAGACCGAATTTCTATTGGTTATCAGATCTCTCCCTTGGGTATTGTTGAAACAGAATATTTGTACAACAAATTCATTAACAATACAAAAATGTATGTTTCTTCACTACAGTTGATCTAGTGTTGTTTTCAAATGAGTCCACTGGTATAATCACGTGCTCATTAACGAAATAAACAAAATCATTCCACGTATTGGAAAGACTATTTCGATTCGCTGTTTATTACAATTCTTTATCTAGTATTGTCAATCAATCGACTGTTTGTTGGCTTAGTCACGTGTTGATCGACGAAATAAACACCTTTCCATGTATTGGAAAAGCTATTTATTTGGACTCATTGTTGATTTGCATTTTTCAATCTGGTATTTTGTTTACAATTAATTATCCATTGCATTAGTCACGTGGTCATCGACGAAATAAGCAACATCTTTCCATGTATTTTAAGACTATTTCACTCATTGTTTATTTTGACTCTTTATTTACTGTTTTTCAATCGATTATACATTGACTTAGTCATGTGGTTACTGATGAAATAAGTCTTTCCAGATATGAAAAGAGTGCTTATTTTGACTCTTTGTTTTGCCAAAAGTCCAAACAAGACTGTTCATCACAACATCTGCTTTCTAAGTTACCTTTGCGATCAAATATTATTGTCCCCCCTATTCATGACTTGGAATCGTCTGACTTTTCTTCTTCCTCTTTTGGCACTTAAATCTTTATAGCGAAGGAAGCTCTTTTTACGATGATGAGTTCCCGTTTAGCAAACAGTGTTAGTTCACACAGCAAAGTGGAAGACTTTACTTCGAGGGTATCCGGAAGATGATGCATCGCTGAGAACCTCGACAAGAGATGACACAAAAAAAAAAGAGCAACAAGTGTCGGATTTTTAATTGCTAATTATAATAACTTCCCTCTTAAATCTGCTTTAACAGAGGGCGTCACAAACGTAAACTTATTTTAAATCTATTTAAAAAAATATAATATTCTTATAATATTATGCAGAAGTAACCTAATTTATGTGATGCCGAATTTGGACAAAAACTTGAAATTTGTAAGAAAGTACTTCCCACTACCAAATTTCATCCATTTCTGTCACAGATCAGAACTCTTTAACATAAAGGCATCGTGAAATTATTCAAACCAACTCCCATTCTATTTTTATATTTTTAACCCTAATTCTTCCACGTGTATTAGATGCTTCCATTATTCATATAAACTCTATCATCGTCCCACATCTGTAACAGATGTTTCTTAAATATTTATTACCTGTACCTTGTGTACGGTTATGAAAGCCACCTGATTTTACATGCATTTATTTATTTCGTGTAGCGATCCATTTACACAGTTATTTGAAAACCTACTTTGAAGGGGGGGGGGAAGTCACAATACTAAAAATCACTAGCTTGCTTTGACATAAGATAACATTAATATTTTACTTTATTTAATGTATTTGACAATTTTTCTAATTAGAAAAATTGTCAAATGCATTAAATAAATAAACGGAATAAAAATAAATAAACGGAAACGGAAACTGGGCAGTTTCCGTTTCCGTTTCAACTGTCTCATTCGTACTAATATTTCAGTAAGACTTTTTTATTATTTATTCTTAATTATATATAATTATCAGTTATTCTTATTTATATAAAGATATATTCTTATATTTTATTTATATTCTTGTTAATAATCTTATTATTTCCGAGAATTCATATTAAACTAATAAAATCGATCTTTCTATAAATAATAATACAGTAATAACGTTAGCACTTCCCATCATTGTTCATATCTCATAGGATGGGTTATTAATGGTAATAACAAGAGAGAGAGAGAGAGGGTTTAGACAATTCTCGTAGTTCTAATGTTGAAGAGATGGTCTAATTTAAATTTAAATTAAAATAACTCGACAAATTTTCCTAAAAATTGTAACTACAGTTTCTATGTAATCGCGATAACTTTTATCCAGTCAGACTAATGCTATTATTGAGTACTAGAGATGCATGGATGGGCCAATTATAGGAGAAAAGAATGTTGCGAAATGTACGTAATAATGATTACTATTTGATTTTTATTTTTTGGTTTAAATATCAAAACTTCATTCAGTCTATTACGCCAATAATAGTAGCTCGGGCCTGAAATTATCGATGTTCATACCTCCTCCTGGATTTCCCTTTCAGTCGTTTTCGACCGTAGGTAACTTTGTAGGCCTTGAGCACAAAGTGTTCCTAGTGAGATTTTTACAGGGTAGTTCACCATTGCTTCCCCCCCCTCCCCCAATTTTATCCGGGCTCGGCACCGGCATATGACTGGGACGTATTCATGATTGTAATCTATGTGTGTTCAGGAGCAGGTTTGCCTGTTTTTTTCTAGGAGTGAAAAAAAAAAAAAAACACCTCCGTATGAGACCAGCTAACTCACATTTAGTCGAAAGAGACCAGATAAAAGTATACCTCACACTACTGATGGGAATCGAACCCAGGTCTTTCCCACCCAAGGGCTTCGTCTATACTGAATATTTTATTTTCTCAAAAGCATCTATGTACATTCGGACGAACTATTTACATATATGCAATAAGTACATGGCATGCTTATTTCAGTTAACAATTTTCATTTACATGATAACATGCCCAATATCTATTTTCACTTAGAGGTCCTGTGCAATCTTTTGGGCAGTTATTTTGCCAATTAACATCCATTGAAATATTAAAATATTTTTACCTTATCTGAAAATTATAAGACATATACTTCCTCTTATGCAAATAGATATATTCATTACTCTACAATATTTCTACACTTATATATACATATTTACATTATGTGTTTAGTTTTCTATTCCATTATTTTTCCTTTCAGAGTGAATTGTATTGGCTTCTTTTCATGTTTTTTTCTTTATGGTGGGTCTTTTATTTCCATTATTTGCATGTTTTCTTCATATTCTTCAGAGATAAGGCCTGTCTTTCGCCATCGGTGTTTTGTTATCTTTTTTCTGTTTATTGTGTCTGTTATGATTTCCTTTAGTTGTTTGTTGAGTTTTTGCATTATATCTGGGCCTGTATCTCTTCCATAAATTCTGTCACATCTGTATGTCCAGATGGAGTACATTGTTGTTATAATTATAATTGCTTCGGTTATTGTTATGTTTCCGCCCTTTAGTTCTTTGTGTTTTATGAATTTCTGAACAGTGTTCCATATTGGAGAGATGTGGGGGCAGTATAACATTATGTGATATAGTGTTTCTGGTTCAGGGCAGAAGTAGCATTTGGCTGGGGCTTGGAGTGGAATACCTTTGTATGCGCACCATAATCTGGTGGGCAGGCAAGCGTGGTAAACCTTGTAATAAAATGTTTTTAATTTAGGGTATATAGGTATTCTAAATGCCTTTAATTTTGCCTTTTTCAAACTCTCGGTGTTGTGGTGGTGGTATAACTGCTCGCGTGAGACTACGGAGGCTCTGTCCTGAACCTTGAGTTCATTAAGACATTAGTCACTCTACCAACCCTAAGTAACTGTGTGTGCGTGTGTGGGAGGGGAGGGGATCTGACCAAACTCCTACTAGGAACTAGTGAGACATATTTTCATAAAACAGATTTTTTTTATTATGATTATGTCACTGCTAATTTCCACTACAGCTATACTAGCTGTTTATCCAACTGAGTATCACAGAGTTCAAAAATCTAACTAGGATTTTGTAAATTTTAATAGCTACAACCGTCAATTCTGAAGGGGGGGGGGGGGGAAAGCAAGCGCTGAATTATTTTTGATCTTATGCGTAGCAACGACTCTATATATAATAGGTAGACAGCAGAAATATCTTTGTATTCACTAAAGCTAATTTTCTGCTTCTCTGTAGAAGAAATTAATTCATTAAGATTACACAGAGAAGCCACCTTCTACTGGTATGGTATCGCGGGGCGTAGCAGTATGTGTTTGACGATGTTGATTTTATTCCAAATGAAAAACGCAACAACCGAAAGGTTTCAGGTCTGGTAAAGTCAACTACCTAAGTGGACTTCGAAGTCGGATCTAATGGCGTAAGTGCAAAAGGCTCACCAAACAAACCGCTAATAGTGGAGGAGGGCTCTAAAGAACAAAATCTATCCCTTCTTCACCTATCATCGCGTTTTCTTAACTGGCAAATTAAACCAGGAATAAACGTGTTTATGAATCATTGCGATAGGAAAAGAAAGCACAAAGAAAACACACACATACACAAAGCAAGAGAGAGAGAGAGAGAGAGAGGGGGGGGGGCGGAAGTCGTTATGTCTATGACGCTCATCTCTTACATAATCAACAACCTGCTACAACGGTTTAAATCATATAGGCGGAAAGATCCGTTAGGGGAAGGGGAGAGAATTAACAGACAGGAAAGAAAACAGAAACGGATTAGATATGTAGTAAAGAGAGAAAAACCGAGTTACATAACTATATTTAGCAAAAGAACAGGATTCTTCTTGGTAAGTATTATCCATCAACACATTTATAGAGAATTCCAGATCTGTAGAGCAATCGACTGAAGTCAAATAAACAGAAATTTATTTCAGAGCATGAACGGGATGCTTACCTGTGGAAGGATGCAGGACAAGACTCCGGTCGAATATAACCATCCTCTTCTCACTAGATATCCTGTTTACCTCCAACTGGATATTTCTGCAAAAATATATTTACTACCTCAGTTTACTTTTTCTTTCTTTTTCTGCACATAGCATATAAAAAAAGGAAAGAAGAAAACTTATCCCTATCATCCATAAGTTATTATTATTATTATTATTATTATTATTATTATTATTATTATTATTATTTTGTCATAACTATTATTTGAATGATTTATACAAATCATTCGAATTGTATAAATCATTCGAATTACAAATTCGAATGAT
This sequence comes from Typopeltis vanoorti, assembly GCF_054136105.1. Taxonomy (NCBI): domain Eukaryota; kingdom Metazoa; phylum Arthropoda; class Arachnida; order Uropygi; family Thelyphonidae; genus Typopeltis; species Typopeltis vanoorti. The sequence continues at coordinate 120,055,899 of NC_143552.1, forward strand.
TTATACAATTCATTCGAATTTGTAAATTTCATCTACAAATGAAAAATCTACAAATTTTTCATTTGTAGATTTTTCATCTACAAATGAAAAAATTCAAATTTTTTCATTTGTAGATGACTGCCTAGTTGCATGGTACATGTAATGTATAAACAAATTTGGTCTTCTTCCATTACTCTAGCCGTTCGTAGTCCATTACAAAATCTCTACGTTTGTATAGAGACCTCATCCATGGTGATGACTTAAATCTTCATCATGAATGAGCATCTATTGAATGAGAAAGCTTCCTAGATATTCTTCAACTGCTGGCGTAAGTGATTGGTAGCTGCAGCGCGGGATTTAGTTAGCAATGACAGAAGTTATGATCATCGTTTTTCGGTAATCAGAATATCTATTCGAACAGGAATTTCTATAAAAGTGGATAACCAGAGAATGGTCATTTCACCATGACAATGCTCCTGCACATTCTACTGAATTTGTTTATTTGTGTCAGAATTATTTCGATCGGTCTTATTTAGAATTAAAGTTCAAGCAGCAAAGACCTTAAAAATGTGTTATGTTCGAAAATGTCACGTGATCAATTTTGAAGGGGAAAACGTCGTGTTTAACAGAATATTTTCACCTCTGTCTGAGGGAAGCTCTACAATTTTAACCAACTCAACAACAACAACAACAACAACAAAAAAAAAAAACTTTTTTTAGCCAGGGTTTCTTGGCCGACTAGTGATAACTGTTTCATTTATCAGAGGCAGCTCTGACCAATGAAAAGGAAGCAACTATCCATACCACAGTTTTACTATTAACACTGTTTTGATCATACCTCTGTAAAATTAAATAAGCATAGATTTGTGGCCAATTTCCAGCCATTAATAATTTACCTGATGTCCTTGATCTTTCCACTATCATTCATTATTCCAAAACAGGATAGCCTGTTTGTAATATTGAACGATAGAAATAGAAACTGGTTCTGGAGGAAAACCATCAAAGGCATCTTTTGAAACATTGCGATTAGAACGAATGTTAGCATCAAATGGAGAAAGATAAAACGAAGAGTGCAGAGAAATGTGAAGAGCTAATTAACAACGAAATCCACGTCCTATTCTTGTTATCCTAAACTGACATTTCTTATAAACAGGCCAACGGCAAGGTCCCATCCTTCATCACTTCTGTCTCCTAGTGCCAACTACTTCTGACAGGATATTATTCCACACCAAGGAGGATTACAAGAAGAAATCTTTGGCAAACACCTTTCCAATCTCTCTTGCAATGATTTATATATTCTGACGTGCCCGTCCAGCCTCCAGAGGAGAAAGGGCGGATGAGAGCGAAAATTTGAAAGTGCAGTCCGCCCTCATAGTTAGCAGGTGTAGGTCATAATGGGGAGCCCTTCAGGACCTTCTGTAGGTCACGTGGATGGGCCGGTAGCTCAGAAATCGGCTTTAATAGAGTGTCACACGTGATGAATGGGTAATTAATACAACAGCTAAATGGTCTGTAAAGAGGATGACTTGCGGAAAATTACCCCTCGTCTCCGATGGGCGTGGTTCATTCCGTTAAGGGTTTTCCTACATGCATTTATATATTTATCTGCTTTAATCCTTTGCTGTGAACCCGAGGAATTATTAGCACTCAACAAAATCCCATCTTCAGACAAAGATGTATGAATGTGTGAATTGGTCACGATTCTTCTATTAAGCGACCGTTAATTCTCGGGGCCAATGAAGTGCGTCGGACTGATGGATCAGTCGGTTTGTGTCCTCCACTGCATTCATTTGGAGCTTTGACGTTGATCGGGTTAAAGTTCTGTGTGTGTTCACATGTGAAGGCAACAGTTAATAGGAATGAGTGATGGCGGAGTAGATTTAGGAAGAATTCAACACCATCGTAATGCCAAAAAGAGAACGGATGAAAATGTCAAGGAAAAGACGATGAAACAATTAAATAAAACACACAGAAAGGAAGAGAGAGAGAGAGAAAGGAAAGAAAACATTGCGGCAGAGATAACTTTTTTTCTGTTGTCTCTCTTTCACTGTTTCTTATCATCAAAAGTTCACTCTTTCATTCTTTCTTTCACATTCCCTTTTATAATTTTGCATTATTATCTCTTATTATCGACTGTCTTTCATTCTCTCTCTCTCTCTTTCTATTTTATTCTTTCACTATTTCTATTTCTTTCATTTTCTCTCATATTAGTTCATGTCATAATTTTACATTCTCTCTCTCTCTCTCTCCTTTAGTTTTTACGCTCATTCTTTTTTTTTTCCCTGTCTATCTGATTTCTTTCATCGTATTCTTTCATTTCTTTATCTTTCAATCTATTCTCTCTTATTACAGTCATTCCCGTTCTCTTTCTTCGTGTCACATGATTTCATTCTGATTCGATCATTCTCTTGATTCATTATTCTTTTCTTTTACCTCTTTTATCAGCTCGAATTATTCTATCTTCTATTCTTCTTTTTCTCCTCTTATTCGTTCATTGTTTCTAAATAGTTTTGTTTGGCATTCGTTCATTCGCCTTCATTTTTGTTTTGTTCTTCCTCCGCTATCATCTATTAATTCTTTCTCTTCTCTAACTCTTTCATTGTTGCTTCCCGCTCCCTCTTTCACACATGCACATATCCCCCCCCCCCACCTCTTTCTCTTACTTTCTTAGTCAAACGCAAGAAACTAAAGGCCTAAAGTGTTGCTATGGTTTCCTGCATTACTTCTACATATCGCATTCATATACGACCTGCCGATGATTCCCATTCCTCTACTTTTTCTTCGATATTATCTTCATCACCTCCTTTTCTTTTAAATTAGAAACCACTTTTTATCACTAAAATATTTATAGCGAGACCATGATTTTTTCTTCCCTTCTGCGAAATGACCTTTAGATTTCGCTGGGCGTACACCAGACCAATCAATCTTAAAGATGGTTATACAGCTAAAGTCAATTTATTTTATTTTGAGCTCCTATCAATGCAGTGGTAATGAAATGTATGCCGTCAATCTCTCCAACTCCGTTTAACCAATTTATATACAAAACGAAATACAACAAACGAAGGCCATGTTAGTTAGGAAGAGGACAACACTAATTTTTGACCGTCGAGTGTATTCAAAGTAAAGAAAAACTAACGAAAATAAAATAAAATGAAGAAAAGAACGTGGGATTTAGCATTGCCAAGTAAAAATGAGATAAAAGAGAGTAATGACAGTTTGAGGCATCGTTGATCTAACCCTTTCGATCCGAAATCATTCTTTATTTCAAGTATTAAGTTGTAAAATATACTTTGCCACTCTGGTTTGACCAGTTCTGCCAGTTGGCGATCCCTCCCACATAAGAAATACCACACTTGGGATACGCACCGTCCATGAGGGGAGGTGGGGGGGGGGAGAAAATAGTTATTTTTTCCTCTCGTTACTGACAGTATTTTCCCTCAAGGCACACTTTTCTACGTACCACGCCTATGCCAATGGCTCTTTATAATCAGGTAAGCACAAGATCGCTAGGGGAAAAAAAAAAAAAAAAAAGGGTGGGTGATTTGGGGGGTTAACAGGTCTCTTTAACAAGCTTTTGGAGATCGTTCAAGCGAATCTCCCACCCTATTTAACGTTTCCTCTCATGCACATAAATGAGAAAAACGAATAATACAAAAAAAAAATTTTTTTTTTTTTTGCTAATGAGATTAAGGTGGGTTTCAAGAAAGTGTTATAAAAGTCTATAAAGTCGAACAACTTCTACGGTATTTCTTTTGTTTAGAAAGAAGGAAGAGGATAATCCATAAATGCTAGTGAACACACACACACACACACACACACACATACACACACGGGTTATTATATTTTTGTCCTCGAAACAATAGACAGAAAACGACAGGAAACGACGAGACCCTCATTAATACTTTTGAATTAACCAACAAAAGAGGTGATTTGGTGTGTGGCGTGATAACCATCGTGTTCCTAGAATATTTACAATTGCAAAGACGTTTCTTTTGAAATCAAACCTTATTATATCCAGGAAGAAAACGGAATATTTATAATTACTAGCTAACGTGCTTCGTTTCAGCAATTTAAATTTACTAACTCTTCAAATCGAGACCACGATTCACTTGTGTGTGTGCATGCGTACATGACGTCACGATCGCATGAATAGGGCAGTTTCCCATGCTGACGAAAGTCTCTCCACTCTGGCTAACTTTCCTTTCAACCTCCTATCAAATAAAAATGTATAGTAATTTCTTTTTTTTTTTTTTATTTCATTACAAAAAAAAAAAGTAAAGAAAAACATTACGATTTCCTCCATTTTGAACATCCAAAATCTCATGCAGTTTGAAAGATACGAAACAGATGATAAACATCGTAGGATGTCATTAATTTGCACAAAGAGTTCTTCTTTAGATGCACAATGACTTTTTGACTCACATAACCGTAATCTACACTTTGCGGAACTTTTTAATTGCGAACTCGCCGATTAAGAGGCGTACGCACAGTTGTTTAAAGAAGAGTTTCCAAGAATACGAGGAAAAAATGGACTTGTTAACACACACACACACACACACACACACACACACACACACACACACACACACACACACACACACACACACACACACACACACACACACACACACACACATAAGAACGAAGTGTAACGAGACAGTTAATGATTACTGCTAACAAACAACGGTAGCCAACCACGGACTTACAAAGAGCTTTCTGTAGATCTGTATATTTATATTATATACAATTCTCTTGATGTTAATATTCATCAGTTTTCATGTTAGCATCATAGAAGGGCTTCTTTGATTCCTTTGTTGTCTCGTTTTTCAGTGCTTAGTGCAACAATGATAGATCTTTCCATCGCTCCTTAATGATATACTTAGTTGAGATTAGGGTTAGGTTATGGGGTATTAACCCAAGCCACTGATGTATCGCTTCTTCTTCTTCTTCTTCTTTTTTTTTTTTTGTTCATTCGTAGAAAAGCAAACATTTCTTAGAGAGAGAAAGAAAAAAAGAAAGAGATAAAGAAAAATAGAAAGAGACAGATAAAGAGAGAGAGAAGAGAGAGAAAGAGAGAGAGAGATAAAGAAAAATAGAGAAAAACAAAGAAAGAAAGAAAGAGAGAGAGAGAGAAAGAGAGATAAAGAAAAATAGAGAGAAAGAGAGAGAAAGAAAGAAAGAAAGAGAGGGGAGAGAGAGAGAGAGAGAGAGAGAGAGAGAGAAAGAAAAAAGAGATAAAAAAATAGAAAGAGACAGATAAAGAGAGAGAGAGAGAGAGAGAGAGAGAGAAAGAAAGAGCAAGAGACAGATAAAAAGAGAGAGAGAGAAAGAAATAAAAAAGAGATAAAGAAAAATTGAAAGAGACAGATAAAGAGAGAGAGAGAGAGAGAGAGAGAGAGAGAGAGAAAAGAGATAAAGAAAAATAGAAAGAGACAGATAAAGAGCAAGAGACAGATAAAAAGAAAGAGCGAGAGAGAGAAAGAGAGATAAAGAAAAATAGAGAGAAAGAGAGAGAGAGAGAGAGAGAGAGATAAAGAAAAATAGAGAGAGAGAGAGAGAGAGTGAGAGAAAGAAAGAAAGAAAGAGGGAGAGAGAGAGAGAGAGAGAGAGAGAGAAAGAGAGTACCACGATTGTTTTTCGGCTTAGTCATCACCGGAAAATTCCAATGTGATCATATCGTTGGCTTTGTTAGTCGAGTAAATCGAGTTTCCAATTATCAGCCAATAGGGAGTTCGAATTCCTCTGTAGGCATGGATGACTGTGAATGTCTTTAATTAGCAACTACGAACCTACTTTTTGGAATACCTGGAATGGTCCTCAAAGTTCAATCTGATCTCTTTCTTGTATTATCATATTCATAATAAGCCTACGATACTATTTATACTGGCGATTTATAACTTTTCGTGGGTAGGAATCAAATTTAAAAATATCCTGTTATGTGTTGTTGATTACATATACGTACAGTATAAAATCACAAATGGTAAACCTCAATTAGTAGGAATGCAGCTTTTTTTTGGGGGGGGGGGTCCAAAATCTTTCTCACTCGATTATCATCTTCAGATCCCTCGAGAAGCTTTTCCGCATGAATATACAATCACTAACCAGGAAAGAAAACAAAACTGACAGTTATATTATTACTGGTTCTGCATTCATCCTGTCCACGTGCATATATTAAGGAAACAGATATTACCGAAACACAAACTTAGCCTTCTGTCTTCCCACGTACATAAGGAACTTCTATGGTTTACAGTAACACCTGTGCCAGACGTAAAAAAATACCACGTCTTGTGCATTGGGGGAGGGGGATGAAAACAGAAATATCCAACGATTAAACATTATAATCCATCGAAAACAGGAAACCCTCATAAGTTACTTCACAACTTTGGCCCATAACAATTCAAGAACCTGTTTGTTAACAAGAAAAATAATCTACCAACCGCACAAAATACAACTTCCGTCACAATAAACAAAATGTGACATCCATTCCTACGGAATACAAGCTCTCTTCATATTTTTCAAGAATGAATCCTTTCAAAATGCAGTAAATAAATGACGTAAACCCAACAAAGGGGAGAAAAACAAACTTAAAGAACGCTAAATAAATATTTGAATAGAAAAAAAAAAAAAAAAAGAAGGGGATCGGGAGAGTCAAGATAGGCGACGATATATTCCAACCATTAACAACAAAGTATTATAATTGGCGTTTCTACAGGCAGGAATAGCAACCCCTTCTAGGCCTAGGCAACACGAGATTTTAAAGAATGCGGTAGTCAAGATATGTACAACAGCCTCAACGAACTACAGGGAATAGAGAAGCGATCACTTCCCACAATTCCGGTCAGGTTCGATCATAAAGAAGCAGTTTGTAGAGGGCGCTTTACATACTAAACAATGGATGAGAAACTATCACCATTTAGGGTTCACATGCGAAGGGTGGTAATACTGAAGGGCATCATAAGTCTATCGCTAAACATCCCATCTGATAGGTTAAGAAGGGAAGACCAAAACGAACGGGCACGACCCCGTATAAATATTCAGAACTTGGTGTCAAACTAGTCATAAACAAGCGTCAAACCTGTCAGAAAATGTGGAAACACAAGTTGACGTTTTTTTTTTTTTTTTTTTTCAGTTCGTTAAGTGGTGTTGAATGCATTAATATTCTTTCATCATTTCACTTATAATTCCAATTTTTATTATATTTATTTCCTTTTTTTTTATTGCAAATATTTTTTTTTTGCTATCTGCACAGTTCTTGGTTCTCGGGTGGATCTCGGAATTCTCGAATAACAGGATATATGGCCTACTGGGTTTGACTATTAAGTCATCGCTGTGTCTATTACACTCTGATTAATGGTTCTGCTAATAAAAACTGTCATTGACAGCCAATCTTTGTGGGTTCCTTTCTCTCTTTGTTCGTACGGGAATATGCCTCTTAGGCAACCCTTCTTTGAAGAGGTCGCATAGAAGTCATACGTTCCAAGAGAACAAAGGTTGAATAATAGAGAGAGAGAGAGAGAGAGAGAGAGAGAGAGAGAGAGAGAGAGAGAGAGAGAGAGAGAGAGAGATTTATATCATGACGAAAATTAGATGGAAGGGGATGAATAAAAAGATTACAAATGTATTCCGGTTAAAACGAATGAAAATATTTTTTAATGCGAAGTTTTTTTTTTTTTTTTTTAATTTTCTTTACTTTTGCTCGAAAACTGCTTAGTTATCAAGTATAGAAAGTGGAGAATAAACCTCATATATTTGCAGAAGATAATTTTAGTTCGATCATTTTTAAATAAGATGCGCATTGTTGAAATTTGCATCATTTATTGGTTGGAGTTCTGCAGTTATTTGTTGCTAAGAAACGACTTTTAATTTATTGACGTTTGCTAATAGTGAAAATAACAATATCCAAAAAAAAAATCTTTGGGCTATAATCGAAAAGCAATAGTACCTGAAGTGTAGTAGTTTCAAAAAAGTATTTGTACTAAAGTATTCCTGGGGCTTCGATGGTATACCGATGGTCAAAAATCCGTGTCCTGTTCGATATATAACAAATATATCTACTATTGCATATCAGTAAAAGGCAATCTCAAATGAATGTTGTTTGGTTTAATTTTGTATACATTTGAATCTTGTAACGAGATCTTTAAAAAAATCCAGCAGTTACAGCAATATAATTTCTTGCTGTTTTTTAGTTCCTATGATTGTGTTAATTGTTCGTCCATTGTTATCGCAAATTACTTAAAATTTTAAATAATTACTTAAAATTATTGTGTCTATTGTTGTTAAATAACAACAATGGACACAACAATAATGGATAAACTGTGAAACAATAGATAATCATTAGTATACAGTATATACTGGAAGAAAGCTGCGCTGTCCCAAATTGTATATTAATTCTTTACTTGTTATCAGCAGAACGACACACACACACACACACACACACACACACACACACACACACACACACACACACACACACACACACACACACACACACACACACACACACAGAGAGAGAGAGAGAGAGAGAGCTAAACGGGTAATTAATTACACAGACACACTCACCAACAGACCCATAGTAGCTATATTCCGTAGAGATATATTGGAATTATTTTTTTATGGTTATTTACCTTCAGAGCAGACGTTACGCTTTTCGGGGCATAATGCCAGAAAAAAAAGTATTTTAAAATTGTTGCAAATCTGTCTTTTTTTTTTTTTTTTTAAATCTAACAACTGAACCTAATACTCAGTTATTACTCGTAGCTGCTGTTTCGTTTCCTCATTTATGAAATCTCCACAACATTTTGCACCTTCATACTGTTCGACAATCTTCTCTGTCTTCCTATGATTTGTTGTTCATGTACCTTAAATGCACAACGTAGTGAAACCAATCTTTCCAACAGAGCAAATGGATTTCTTATTTATGATTTCATCTATTCTTGTCCCCTCCCCACTCTCGTACTAAGTCCTTTAACATCTTCCCAAGAGTTTGGCATTCTGCTTATAAGATTTACTTATTTTTCTTAATCTTGTATTGTGTGTAAATGGTATTGGTTTAATTTTAGCTTGCGGTTTACAGCTAGAATGAACTGACATACACCGTTCATTCTAGTCATTTTTTTAAAGTCATTAAAAAAAACATTCTTATACATTCTTTTTTTCGGTCCTACTCACTCTTTTATCCTGCTGAGAACAATACCATAATTACTCCTATTTTAAGGTAAACTTTAATCTTAAAGCTGTCTGAAGACATCGCTGTCCACACTAATGCAATGAACATGACTTTCCCCCCCTTTTTTTATGTTCTCTTCGTGTAGGAGATGTTATTAATAGCACTAAATTCATCCATGGTAGAAATCTAATCACTTCTTCGAAGTACAGTATTATTGGCTGTGTACTGTCTTGAATCATTTCTCAAACTAAGGCACGGATTCATTCTTTATTATTTAAGCTTATCTGGACTTTTCATCCAAAAAGAAATCAGCCAATCACAGTCAGGTAAGAAGGTCTCTTTATCTTCTTTCTTTTTTTTTTTTTTTTTTGTCTATCCCGCTAAGGGATAACACACTGATCTTCCTTCATAAGCTTATCCTTTACCCAATCTTACAGGGCACCTCATTTACAGTTTACTAAGAAAACAAGGATCTAACTTTATTCTAAATTGCGTAAAATTTCTTTAGAATAGTACATTCTAGAATAGCAGTGCCTCCATAGAATGTAAACATGACGCAAATATGTATCCTTTCTTTGAAATAAATAAATAAATAAATATATATGTATATATATATAAATTTCTCAGCTAAAGGCGAGATCGGTTATCTCACCTTTAGTAGGACTGATTTTCTTTTTGCAAACAGACAAACCCGACTATGAACACACACACACACACACACACACACACACAGGTTAGAAAGTCGCAGTATTGTGGACCCTCAAAGTAACCCGGATGCAAGGGGACTAGCGAAGTGTAGGCTTAAAGACGACAGATTTATACCTAAACGGAAGTTGCTATATATATATATATATATTATTATTATTATTTTTTTTATTTTCATGCTGACAACCTAGGTTGACGAATAAGTAAATAAGTAGTTTCATGCCCACAAAAAGAGTGACACATTGATAAATTGTTGCAGAGTAGTACAGAAAAATGGTTACAAGTGGATAGATAGACACAGATAACGAAGAAAAATAAATTAGACAGGTACGCACACAGACATAAAACATGAAATGAAGGCAGGAAGAAAGAACAAAGAGAACAGAAGGAAGAGAGCAAGAAAGAGTGACAAGCGAACGAAGGAATTAAAAAAAAAAATTAAAGAAAGAAAGAAGAAATAGAGTGCTTACATAATGAAGGCGTAACTTCAAAAAAGAGTGAAAAAACCCATTTTCCATAGAGACGTCAATTTCCTATTACTTTTCCAGGTTCCATTAAGAGGAAATGTGGACCGTATCATACCCCCGACTATAAAAAGTGTCCATTCTCTAATAGAGCCTGATGGGATACCCAACTGAACGTCAAGTCTATTCTTTAATTCAGTACCGCAGACAGCTTTTACAAAACAATGGACATTATACATAATGGCGTCCGGTCGAAAACCTTTCATTTGTCAGTTAAGTCAGCTTAGAATTTTGATGTGGTAAAGAAATGCGAAAAACCAGTACCTTCAGATAAGGGGTAAGTGGCCCATGCTATTTACTAATAGCAGTGTCCTTAGAAACGGTCGTCATAGGAACGAGGGAGATATTAAGTTCCCACGGCCGAGCAACCCAAACAAACAAACAACGCCAGAGTTCACAGTAGAGGTCGCTGATCTAGCTGCCGAAGAAGAAATTAAAAAAAAAAAAAAGAAGAAGAAGAAGAAGAAAAAAAGGTAGAACTTGTAGACAGTTATAATGCTAATCGCTCCTGGCTAGTTCTCATGTGCAACTTACTGACACGCGACAGTGGCCAACACTAAAGATGGCAACTTGTGGCAGGTAGGCAAGCTCACGTTGAATGGGGAAATGGAAGCTTCAATGCCCTGGTCACTCGGTTCGTCTTCCTTCTGGGCAAAAGTAATTTTGAAGTGAGAACACTTCCTTGGGCGTTTAAGAAGACCGGATCACACCCTTTCTTAACGAGACAGCTACTGAAATGTGTGAAAGAGAGTTTATCGCTCGAAGAATCACCAAGAGTGCCAAGTTATGTGAAGATTTCTTTCTTTTTTTTTTTTTATCGGATTTTTTTCTTCTTATTATTCTTCTTTTTCCCAACGTGAGATTATCACTGGTTTGATATTAGTGCCGCTCTTTAGACACATCATTAGTATTCTGAATACTGATGCCCGATGTTAGTTACATTGTGAGAAAACATCGGACGTGTTGAAAGAAAACACTAAAGATAAGAATAAATGTTGCTTGAGATGAAGTCAATATTTTTTATTCGTCTAAAAGAAAGAATAATAAATTGGATATAATGTTGAATTAGCATGAAAACCATCCTCGGAATATCACGATTTTATGAATAAAGCATTTTGTAGTAGAAATAAATTCCTTTCGTTTACTGTAATAAGAATGAACATTTTTATTTTGTCATTACGCCGCTTAATCTTCGAATAAACATGCCAATTTATTTATTGTTATGCCAATCTGAATTTTATAGCTTTGAGAGAGAGAGAGAGAGAGAGAGAGAGAGAGAGAGAGAGAGAGAGAGAGAGAGAGAGAGAGAGAGAGAGAGAGTTAACATCACAGTATCATGTCACACACACACACACATATATATATGTGTGTGTGTGTGTGTGTGTGTGTGTGTGTGTGTGTGTGTGTGCGTGTACATATACGCAGCTGTACATATTTAAAAAGGTATCAATGGCACACATAGAGAACTTATCGAAAGATCTGTTATCATGTCATATCAATGGCTTCTATAACCGCTCATAATACTGCAAAATGAACTATAAGCGAAATTATCACTCGATAGAATGTGAGAATGCACCTCAGCCAGGGAATGAACAGAGAAACAAAGAAAGACATAGGAAATTATGCACCAATGGAACAAAGGGTGCTTGGAACGGTAGTACAGAAATTTTTCTACAAAAGTCCGATTTGAACTGGGAATTTTGAGAGTGTAGATGGGTTCAGGATATCTATGTTAAGAGCTCCACGGTCTCGGTTTCTATGGAAAGGTAGATGTACGTAACTCAAACATCAACGATGGAAATCTACAGTGCAGAGTGAATTGGTATAAAGAACATCGTGGCTGATCTGTATGCAGCGACAAGTCACGCTAACCCTTTCTTGATCGGATGGCAAATGTAGAGGAGAGAAATGCCATATGCTCGAGTGTATCATTCCAGTTGGGAACTTTGATGGCGAGGGGTCTGGAGCTGTTTCTCCCTCTATTGTAGTGCTTGGAAGAATAAACATCTCTGGATAATTGCAATGCTTTTCTACATTATGACAGTTTCATGGAACAGATCCCTGTCTTCTTCAACAGACGATGCACTGATGCACAGTTTCATTGTGCACGTGTTCTGGCGATATAGTTGGAGGAAACTGATGAGGAACAATCTGTACTAGAAGATTAGGTAGAATTTGAGAATCCCAAACTCATTCTACGTAATACACCTCTGAAACGAACTGCAATGTTGGTGTGGACCTATTAAAACTAATCTCCGTATATGGAATCGTGGGTCTAAGATTATGGTTGTCGGGTTAAGTGTTCCTCGGACACTGCGCTTTCTCACTCACAAACACTGTGAGCATGTGAAACTGCACAACAATAATAAATCTAGTCTATGAATGGAACATTAGTGTTTCTTTTAAATAAACTACATTATTAAATGAATATTTCTGTATTGTTCACTGATTAGACTTTCATGCGACTCTTGTCAACACGGATTAGAGTTTAATTTCTTGTGAATTTTCAACTCTTAGTCTTTCTAGATTCTTATCCGATTCGGAATTTAAAGTTGGTGTGTCAGCACTTAATGTTCTCAGTTTAAAACAGCGTACACTAACACCGAATAAATATTGATATGTTTGAAAAATGTTAGATTTACAATTGAAAGGTTCCGCGAATCGATCAATAAGTAAGAAAATTAAGAAAATCCTATAACACATTTTTGATATTAGAGACACGGGGATGAGAGGATGGCACATACTTCAGCTACCTCACGATCCTAAATCTTAGCACTTGTGTTACTGCTGTAGCGAGTAATAGGAGTTTTATAGTCTTATAAAAAACTTATAACATTCTTTTAGCGATCTAGTTTAATAAACTAGTCTAAGCTACTATTAATATTTATTAATGCTTTTATTATTAAAGAAAGTAATGTATCAAATAAGTAATGTAATAAAATGATTTATCAATAATAAAATAATTTTAATGAACCAAATTAAAAAAAAACATTATTCTCATTTCGTGCAATTTCGTGTTTGTGGGTTTACCAATACTAATATTCGAGAAGTTATAAGTTTTAACGGTGGGAAGAAGTCTGAAATCTGAATAATATAAGAGCATCCACACCCAGGGGCGACTCGTGCATAGGCACTGCGGAACTGCAGCACCCCCAATTTTTCTCGATATATAAATATATTTATTCATTTATTTATATTTGCTTGTAATATTTAATTTTATCATCAACAATCCTATACAATTCTCTTATTTTGTATAAAAAAGAATAAAAATCCATCTTGTAGCATTTAGGAGGGCGAAGGAGCAGCACTGTGTTTACCACAGTGTCATATTGCTACGCGCGCAAGCATATGCACGCCATAGTGAGATGCGAGCTATTAGCGTAATGCGGCACTGGCCGTCGCGCAGTTCCACTGTTGTTTATATGCAGTTTGCGCCAGCAGTAGAGTATTCGTAGTGCTTATCGTGTTTACTCCGTCTCTTTAAATATTTGGAGATTACAATTGAAGACATAACATTTGTTATAGTTTTTATTTTAGAACATTATTGGGGTTATGATAATGGATTTTATTTTTAAGTAATTTTGAATTATACTAAACTGTATAATTTTTTATCGATAATAAACAATAGTTTTCCATGTTTAATTTTTTTTTAACCATAATTTTGATATTTTATCCAAACACGTATACATATAATGTGTATGTATGTATATTTCGAAAGTTGCAGCACCCCACGATTTCAAGTAACGAGCCGCCACTGTCCACACCACTAATAATATATTCTAGGATATTCTGTTAGGTAATATAAAAATGACCTCTTTCTATTAGAATTTAATTAAATAATTTGAAATTTGAGACTGATTTAATGGCATGTTTACTACTTTTACATGGTTTAACAATGCAATATTTTTATTAGTCTTAGAAATAATAATGTAATCTATATTATACTTAAATTATTAGGAAATATTTTAAGTTTTCTAAGATTTTTATCATAAAAAAGTATAAATACACTTTTAAAATTTTAATGTTAAAAATTATAATTAAGAAATATGATTGGATCAGATGGTAAAATATCAATTAGGATTAGGATATCCATATCACATCATAGGTAGTAATGTCAGGTTTTCTAAAATTACTGTTATGCTTCACAGATCTAAATGCCAGAGATGAACTTATTTAATGATAGCATTGGAAGTTTTATACACGCGCATGCTCAGTTTCATATCAAGTGATTGTTTTGATCATTGTGTACACAGTTCTGGAAATCTATAGGACAATTGAAAGAGAGAAAGAATAAAAAAAAAAAGCGTCATTTAATTCAGGTTACCAGTCACTAATAACTCAGAGTGGAAAATGCATACTTAAGGCATGAATTTTATTCTACGTATTAATAAATCTGCTAAGGAAAAAGAAGAAACAAGAAAGGATGGCGTAAAACGATAAAAATGGGAACTATATGAGGCAAGAAAACCCACTAAAGGAAAAGAAGAAGAAATGATAATAAAAGAAAATAAAAGAGAGTATCATATACCGGACCCAAGAATCTAAGGCTATTTGTGTTCGCTAGAAGGGCCAAAATGGGAAAGGAAGCAGATATTGGCTTAATGGATGAACATTAAGATGAAGAAAATATCGGGGAGAGGGGGGGGGGTGAGGAGTGAGAGAGAAATTTAGAAGACTAATCAAAGAGTTTGTGGCAGTGAAGTGGATCACCAAGACCGGCGAAGGATAACTGGTATAATTATCCTTATCAGCCAATATAACAACCTCTGATAAGGAAAACTCCGTCTAATGAACTGTCATCACAGCATGGCGTACATTAATTTCATTCGCAATCATGGAGGTCACTTACCGGCAAGAGATGCAACAAAATGCACCATTTCAGAGAGCGAAAATTAAACTCACGAAATTCGAAAACAGCAGCAGATTGGCAGAGAGAGAGAGAGAGAGAGACGTTATGCACCTCATCATGTATATCCAGCGATGATAAAAAAAAAAAGAAAAAATAATAGTTTTGAATATTCTATTTACTACTTTAGTTATTACTATGGCAACAAAATGTACTCCTATTGCATTGTCGTGTCACCATGGTGACGAACTGTAAACCGGCAACTATCATGAAATCTGCATTTTTTTTTTTTTTTTTTTTTGCTATTTATTCTCAAGTAATTTATAATTGGCCTCAAATATCCGGGAATATTTATATGCTCTTTAAGATGGATCTTTTTTTTTTTTTATCACTTTCACTTTTTACTTGACACTTAAAACCAAGGTTTTTGAAGAAGAGGCCATAAGGCTTTAGAAACTAATGAAGTAAAGAAGGAAAACGGGGGAAAATGAAAGAAAAAAAAAATTTGAAATGAAAATATCGCATTAGCTGATATCGAACCGATGTTACATACAATTTTCAATTCGATCTATTATGGATATATGTTTTAGACTTTTTTAAAATCTTTTCGCATAGTTTTCCATTTTTTTGCACAATGATAATGGAATAGGGATAAATTCAAAAGTTTTATTTCGTTACCATGGAGATCTGATTTTTTGTAGAGTCCCCCCCCCCACTCTGAGTTAATATTGTATCTCTTTAAGAAAAATGAATGAAATCTTCACTCATGCCTGTCTGTGTGGACAGACTTTAATCACGTGATCCTTTGCCTTAAGGTAAAAAAAAGGTCCTTTTAAATGCTTGATGAGTTTTTAATGGCCAAAAGAACAGGATGAAAACAGGCAAAACAAGTTTTTCTCATCAGACGACATTAACTAATCAACATGGCAGGTGGTTGCGAATAAGAAGAAATCAGCAATTTCTTAAATTTGCAGCCACATCCAACAGAAACTAATGACTTATTTGTGGAGGCAACAATGTGGAACCCCCCTTAATAGATCTACTGCTTAACAAGCGGTTAAAAGCCGTGACCTAAATGTGTGCACGGTGAAGGTTTTTTGGTCATTTTTTGATTTTATATCTGAAAACGATTCAAACAATTCAATTTCAACTACATCGATGTTTCACTAACAATAGTGGAACAGAAAGGTTGTCATGGTTACCTGACTGTTACATTGTTGTCGTTAATAGATACTGATGTAGTTTTCATAGGAATATGAAACATCCTATTGAAAAATGGACTTGATGCTTGTGTATATTAACAGATTCCACGTACTTTTCAATAGGATATTTATTAAGGATTTTAGGGATACATGCTCCATCATTAGGGTTTTCCTTATCCTTTCACCCATTATTATTGTTATCAATATTTATATATTTCTTATTTTTATACAGAGAAAAAAAATCGGAACGGTATATCTAACAATGACGTGAATGGAATTGTTACCACCTGCGCGCCCAAGTAGACTTAATACGCATGCGTAAACCTCTCAAATAATCCACTTACTCTTTTAATGTTGCCAATAATGCTACTTAAACGAATACGGCTAAACACTTTTCCTTAACTGTGAGAGCCTGAGGACCATTATCTGCTCTCTCTCTCTCTCTCTCTCTCTCTCTCTTTCTCGCTCTTTCTTTGCAACAGGCCCAGTCTGGCTCGTTATCTGCACGAAATCTCTTACTAACCAATCTCCTCTTTCCATTACCATGGAGACAAGATTACTTACCATTACTGTGTTTCTTTCATTTCTATGACGATGGCCGAAGATAGCGATTAGAGGTGTACTGCGAACAATGATAAGACGAATAAGGCACTTTTTCGACGATCCAGAACTCAACAGTAATTATAGCCATCACTTGAGGTAATTAGAGGGAATTTTAATCATTTTCCCACACATTTCCAGCCCGAAGAGTTTACTATTCATTCCACTTATGTCTTTGCTCCATCTCATGAACTAATTAATCCCCTATTTTACCTGCCTTTTAAGAATAAGGAGCCGTGTGTATACTTCAAATATTTCCACAGATACCTAAGTTGGAATATATATCGTATGCTTAACTGAAACAGCTTCCACATGTTTTGCACGCACACACGCTCGCCTCCAATTCCATTGCAATTTTTTTTTCTTCTTTTGGTGGTAATTATTGAAACCATCATTATTTAGCGTTGCAATTACTTATTTGTTCCTTTTTCTCTCTTAATAGTATAATTATTATATCTATTAACTGATAACTTTCTCGAAGTAATTTTCTTTTAGTCAGAAATGGCTCAATTTCTTTCATAAAAGAAAAGAATAAAATGAATCTGATGTCCTTCAGAAAGTGGGCCATCGCAAAATCTAATAAAGGAAAAAGTTTTCGTTAATGATAATCTCATTTCTTTTTCGGATCTACTTAAAATCTTCATCAGCTTAAATAAAAGAAAAATGAATTCTGGTCCATTTTGCTGCAATTGTTAGCAACTCTTAGTAGTTTGCTGTATGTGGTGAAAAATAAATTTACGAAGTTAAAAAAGAAAGTGTGTGTGTGTGTGTGTGTGTGTGTGTGTGTGTGTGTGTGTGTGTGTGTGTGTGTGTGTGTGTGTGTGTGTGTGTGTGTGTGTGTGTGTGTGTGTGTGTGTGTGTGTGTGTGTGTGTTGATTACGAAGTTCAAAATTTTTAAAGACAAAGAGAAGTTATCCCGAGACTGACAAACTCAGTTCTTAACGCAAATGGTTGATAAATATCTCCAAGTCATTTAGACTGGAACCACCCTCTCTGTCTTTTCATTCTAATCTCTCCTTATACTTCATTGTCGTCTTCTTACTATGACAATTTTAAGATATAGGAGACTCTATTATTAGAGTTAAGGGATATTACATCCCATATTGTTTCTTAGCCGAATAAGAAACTCAGAGTTTCATGCCGAATATAGAAACTATATAAAGTTCGGCGATTCAGGTATTTGCTTACGCTTGGAATCGCCGAACTTTATATAATTTCTGTATTCGGCATGAAACTCTTTGAGTTTCTTATTCGGCTAAGAAACAATATGGGATATAATATCCCTTAACTTAAATAAGTTATGTCGCCGAATTGAAGCTTTTGGCTCTTCATATAATTAGTACTCTATTATTAGTTATTTTATTGTATTTTTTTGCTGCATTCATATACAAATTGCACATGTTGTATATGACCATTTTGAATGTGAAATAGTTTTTTTTTTTATTCACCTTTATCATTAAAATTATTGTGAAATACTATCAACTTATTCAAGCAGATACTATATTGCTATTTTTTTTTAATTGCAAAAGTGGCAATAATTAATATTGACTTCTATACACAAAAATATACTGGTGGTCATTCTAATAGGACTGTAAACCTAATAATGTGTTGGATCGCTTTAGTCAGAATTAAATTGAATTTTTGGCAATTGCAAAGAAAGTACAAAATGTCAAGGGTATCTCAGGGGATATTCATTCATTTATCAAAATATTGTTTGCAAATCCCTCTGATGTTGGCAGATGGGTGTGATGCAACCAACCTTTTTGCGAGTTTATCACACCAATAGATGCCTAAATGTCATAGTCCATAATCGTATTCATTAACCACAAATTCAGTATAAATAAAATATATGGTTACCAACTATATCTTTTAGCGGATGTTTCATATTTGTTTTATCATTTTAAAAGACTGATAGGAATCTTGGATCATCCGAAAATATTTTAAAAGTTGTTCAATATTGCTTTGTTCCATTTTTTTTTGTTTGTCTAGTTGTTTTATTGTAACTCCTGATGTCGTTCACGGTGAGTTACTTGGTCTCACAGAATTTTCCCTCTCGAAAATTCGGATTTTTTAATCCTTCCAAATAGGTAAACCAGCTAAAGAACACACACACACACACACACACACACACACACACACACACACACACGTACCTGATTAAGAAACATAATATACTAGCCTCATAGCGTTAGTTGTTGCGACATAATCTCCTGATGAAATCACCAAACAGGCGTTATTATGTAAACCAAATGAATTGTTCTATAATATCATTATTTTTCCTATTTTTTAAATAAAAAATCGGGAAATATAACAAAACATTAGTGATATCTGGTATGAGCACGGAGATAAATTTGAAAACTAGTAACAATTAAAAAAAAAATAGAACAATTGGGGGGTTCGAGTCCCAAGCAACACGGATGTTTGTGAATGTAAAAATTTGAGTCATTTTGTGTAATTAATAATAATAATGAATAACATGAAGCCAATATTAATATTTATGCTGCAGTTAATATTAAGAATAATATTTAATTTTATATTAAATTTAAATATATAATTCTTTTAATATTATTCATAAAAAAAGGAAAGCATTCAAAGAAAAACATATGAAAAATGAAGAGTGCGGTTTTGAAATCTTAAAATGTAATACCGGTCTCACTAAAATAAAATAAAAAAGAGAAAATCACTATATTTGTCAAGAAGCAGCCCGTGCGTTTCTGCCGAACCAAGTTAATCCTCACATGAAAGAAACATCTCATCAGTTGAACACGCATGGCACACTAATGAGGCCCATTACCATGTAACCGAAAAAAGAAAAAAAGAAACGGGGGGGGGGGGACTCCAACTATTTTGATGTCGCACAAGATAACGACACATTCCAAGTTCACGGCCCTTTCTAGAACGAACTAGACTGCAATATTAAGAGTTCTTCGAACCTTCGTCATGTGTTTTAAAACATAGTTAATATGTCTCCCCAATGTAACCTCTTTTCAAAGTTTTTAAAAAAAAGAAAAAAAAATCTAAAATTACGACGGGCTTTGAAACAAAATAGCAACACAGAAAGACAACTTTAATGTTTGTTTATTGATACATACTTTATTATAAAACCATCAGCAACATGTGTAGAAATTTTTGTTGGGGAGAAGGAAGGTAGGGGACGGTATAGATAGCGAATCTCACGATTTAAGTATTTTATCAATGAATTATCTGCAGTTAGGATATAATAGTAGAAATCGACCTTTGAGTTTAATATAGTAGTTTCTATACCCCAATTTTTTCCATATTTATTTATTTATTTTTCAAATATACTCATGCGCCTGTTAGGACATGTGACAAGCTAACTAACCAGTTTAAACATAAAGACAATTGTAGAGCAACAATTTGATTTTTATTCTAATTTAATCATAATTGTGCACTAGTTACACTTGTTGCATCATTTTCAACTGTATCGTTACCATGGCGACGAAATATACAATCGTTTTATTTTAAGTGATTTCTTAGCATGCCAATGAAATACACAATACGTACTTTATAATTGTTACCATGGTGACGAGCTGCGCAATAGTACAGATACGTAATATGCATATAATTTTTAAACAATTGTGTGTTACCACGGTAACCAAATGTTTGATGAATAGATTCATTTTTTTTTTTTTTTTTGTTTAATCATGGGAACTGTATGAGACTGTTTTAAAGTCGTATTTGGTATATTATAAGAGACATAATGAGCTATAACGTATAAATGATTTACTAGCCAGAGAATATGGGCATTTTTGTTTGTCTGGCTTTGTAATAAATATGCAGGACTCGAAGAACAACGGCCGCTCATAGTTCATCAATCTATAGTCATTTTGTGAATTTACAACAGTTTTCTGCACCATGTGTTTAAGTGCAACAGCTAAAAACTATTGAAGGAGGGGCGGAATTAATCACTACCCTTTAAGATAACAGCATGTAAATATATACGGTTTATACAACAACATTTATCTTCTCCAGAAACCATGTTGTGCACGAATATTGAAATCGAAAATTTCTATCTTAAATTATATAAATTGTATATAATAATGCACTTATTTTAATATGCAGGTACCAAACCGGCTTTCACTCTACTATAAACTCTGTAATTACTGGTCTGAAAATGACGTTGATATCATCTGCACGAGACTGTATAATGACGTGGGTGGTACATGTGAAAAAAGAAAAAAAAAAAAAAAAGAACAAAAACAACAAACAAAAAAATAAAACCCACGAGAAATCTACACGCGTTGTCAAGCAACGCACGAGCTACCCATAATAGCAACAGATCTCGTGGAAAATGCAGTAAATAGCTCAGTTTTGCTAGATATTTAACAATCTCATAAAAATCTCTTAGCTTACCGGTGTATTAAATTGCAGTCATGAACTCTCTGATATTTCCAGGCCCCCCCCACGCCCCCGTCCACAGTTATTTTAAGCATGCTAAGTACACACTGTTAAATATAATAACTAGATGCTAGTGATTATGAAATGTGTTTTTTTTTCCTCTTCTTTTTGTAATAAGATTACTTGAACAGGAAGATAAAGTACATTGCTATTTTCGTGTAATGCTTGTAAAACCAAATCATTTTTTTATAAACCATCATATATTTTTGCTGATTGATGTTTAAAAAAAAAAATTCTGCGAATTCAGTTATTGATGGTAGCTGTAAGGGGATTAAATCTCGAAGGTTGTACTAATGCGGTCGTAAGCAGATAGGAATACTGAATAGCCAATCCCAGTTTTTCACATCTGCTTTTTTTTTCTTTTTTTTTTTTTTAATTTAACAAATGGCCAGCAATAACCGGAGGATACGTCATTGAAATAATGTGGGTGTTGAAATATCTGAAAACTCATATATAGACAATGACAATTGTTATGTCTAGGTGTGTGGTCTATTGATGGATTATAAATTCATGACCCGGATGGGCCACTCGAAGATTTTTTACTTTCTTTTTTATTTATTTTTATTTTATTTTTTTAACAATGCAGCTATAAGAAGGAGACAGATTAGTTGGTGAATACAAAAACTAGTATCTGGAAACTTGTTTTATGGATGGCAATAATTTCGATATGTTAATGATGGGATTTACATACAATAATTAGATCTTTCGAGTTTTCTGTAAGGACTTAAAGATTGCTTCTTCTAATCTATCTATCTATCTCTTTCTCTAAGGAGACAGATTATTTTAATAGTTTCCTTTTTTTTTTTTTTTTTTTTTAAGGGAAATCTTAAAAGTCATATTCCCCTCCCCCGTCCCAAATCCTTATGGGTGATAAGTTGCTTTAATGATTTAAAGGAGATACATTTTAAAACAAAAGGTTGCCATGCCTAAAACCTTTATGATAAACTTTAGGTGGATGAAAGTATTTAAAAGCTTTTAAGATAAGCACATTTAAGGCAAGACACTGTAAGACTAAAAAAAGTCTCGGCGATGACCAAATAGATATCGGTGTCGTTTCTCTAATCAACAGGCTGTTAATTCGAATCCTGCTGAAGTCATGGATGTTTATTTGTATTTAGGTGGTAGATGAATTTCATTAACCGATGTGAGACCTCCCCACCCCAACCATTCTTATTTGAGACCTGAAACTAATCCATCTATAGTAGAAATATACGATAGACTCACAATCTTTCATTTGGAAGGGTTATCTTTATATATTATAAAAATCTACAGTATAAAAATACCATATTTCAATGATATTTGAAATCGACCAAGGAATATTGAGTCATACATCGCATTTTAGTTCGAAAATACATCATGAAAAGTATTTCGTAATCTTTGCTACTATATATACAAACTCTTTATTCCACAAGAAGGATGAATGCATATTTCATCGCCCGCTGTGAGAACACCGTCTCGCTTATTGGAGATCTGAAGTGGTTTAAAAAAATAAATAAATAAAATAAAAAAAAATCCATGTCTAGTCTCTAGAACTGAGTTCCTAATTATGTACAACAGAAATAAAAAATACAAAAATATGTAAAATTAATAAAAAAAAATTAAAAAATCGTATTCTATCCACGGTACTAATGCATAGGTTTATAACCTTTCGTGTAAAGTATATCAATCATCTGGGAATCATTCATTTGATATTCTTTTCGCAATTTCTTTTAATTTAGATTGCTTTAGGGCAATCTCATTATAAAGTAGACAAAGGACTTTCTTTGAGAAACATCGAGTTTCACTTCCTGAAATAGAAAAACCAGACTAGAAACAACACACGCACACAAACACACCTAATACAATGAACGACGTCAGGTTATTTATAGTTACTTGTGATTGGCAGTACTATCACGGCATGACAGACAAATACCTGGATTAATCGTATAACAATAAGATAACATCGTGGAATAAGGACGTTATTTATTATCGTAAGAATGACAGGTTATACAGCGATAGGTTTTCATATAATAAGGATTCATAGGAGTCTTTTTTTTCTCTCGTATAATTTCGTAAGTGAATTTCATGTTGATACTAAAATAGGTGCTCAATAGGAACAAAGAATGAAATGGCTAAACAGATTTCAGTAAAGATTTCTAATTTCATCCAAATATGTTCAACTAGATGAACAAACTGACCTAAACACGTCTACAAATCATAAACATGTCGATTTTTAATTGTTATTACTAATTAGAGAAGGAAATTCCTCAGAACTTGTAAAATACAAAAAAGGGAACTAAATTTATATTGAAAGACTGCATCTATAGTTAAAAGAATATTTGATTTCAATAATAGTTCTGCACTTTCTTTTTTTCATATACGTTATACTCAACAATACACAAGAGTAAAATTTGTCTATTGTTGCGTAAGATAGAATACCAATTGTTTGTTTCGCTCAACTGTGCACACATTGTTGAAATTTTACAATTTTGGAATAATAAATATAGAAACTGATTAATTGTTGTATCTATTACCCTGGTATATTGTTCTAATATATTTATCTGTTGTTACTTGTCGACTAGCTCACTTCATGAATAGTTTAAATTTTGTGTAACAAATAACTGTTTGACAATACATAAACTACTGCAACAATAAATACAAAAACAATATATAAGTATGGGATATATTCAGGTATGAAAAGCTACAGACAGATGAATAAAGTGCTGCAAATTATCTATCGCTTATTTATATTTACCTTCCTTTTTTTTCGGGGTCTATCTCAAATTTCTTCATGAACTTCTAGAACCAGAAATTTAAATATTTGCTATCCATAAATGGATAACAAACAGAAGACTGTGTTTTTTCTGTCTATATTAACAATATCGGTCTGAAATTTTATTTTTACTATTAATGTTCTATTTTAAAATTTTAAATATAAAATTCATTGTTTAAAATAATTAAATATTTTAATATTTAAATTTAAAATATGCTCCTATTTTACTTATTGTTTTTCCTATACTACATTAAACGAAATCATAGCTCACCAATGATTAAATAACTTACTATAAGAACTAAAGATGCAAGTTCCCTTTGGAACTGAAGAATATTGGCATATTATGTGGAATCGCAGTAATCTTACACAAAATTAGCACCTACTTACACATGTCTTAAGAGTCCTATTACTTGTCAGATGACAACACCTTCGTATCAAGTCTCCGTATCCAATATCTACAGTATTAAATATTCCTGCCTCGTGTTTTAACACTTTCCAGAACAAAACCACAGGCTAAAATATTAGATTTCGTTTAGTAGGTAGGATTGCGTTTAGGGAAAGGAATCTGACACCGCACGTGTTAATATTCGAATCAGTGAACAGATGCAAACATAATTAACACGCTCTTTCTATTAAATCTTTTAATTTCGAAATTTTCCTTTTTTTTTTTGCAACAAAAAGAAGAAAAAAATGCACCCTCATTATTCTCATAATGTATTTGTAAATTAAACTTTTTAAAGCAATTTCATAAGAAAAAATAAAAGGTTTAGTTTTAAGATATGCAATTTTTCCTTTGTGCTTCATTAAAATCTTGAAAAATTAAAATATTTAGTGTATTTTTATTATTTACTTATTTATTTAAATTTTTTCTTTTTTTTCCCTTATTCTCGTATACTCAATAACCATCTTTCTCATAAACTCATCTAAAATACTGCTTTTGGATGTGTTTGACCTCAGACATAAGAGGCGACAACGATGTCAAGTCGGGATCCAACAGGAATAGGAGAATTTGTACAGAAGAGCAGCTTTGGGTGGTTCTTAGGAGTTAAGACATATCCACTATGCTGTTCAGAAGGGAGAAGTACAGCTAATTGATGAATTAGCTGAACTATTAATTCATCAATTAGCAACTCCAACCACTGTTACACAGATGATCAGTTCCGCATAAATATAAATATTAGCTGAAGTAAACCGAAAAAACAAAAAGACTCTACATTGGTCACTGATTGTTGCGTGGTTAGCATTGATGAAGTCTTCGAGTATTTGTCTATTGTTATATTTCATTTATTGTTGTCCACCAATTTCTATTAATTCTTGCAAGTATATTGCAGTCGAGATGCATGAACAATATATTTCGATTATGATGCATGATAGTATGCTGCCGTCATGTTAGAGTCATGATGCATGAATATTATTTTATAGTCATGTTGCATGAATAATGTCATACAGCCGAGATCAATGAATAATATTTTGCTCTTATCCTGCATAAATATTGTGTTAACGTCATGCTGCATGTTCATATACTTTTAACCAGATGATTCTGTTCCGCTTCCATGATGATGTTATCCTATGAATAAAGCATAAAAAAAAAAAAAAAAATACTCAATGTTTTCGAAGTCTTATTGGTCACCCATTGCTATTTCTTAGGGCAATTGATTTGTCTCTATTAACAATGACCACCATAAATTATGGTTTAAAGCACAAATTTCAGCCAAATTACATCGCGAATAATAACATGCAATACTTTTTCGCATTCAGTTGAAGCAGATGGCATTTTTTTCTTTTTTCATTTCAAGTGCTGACTGCATGGAGTACCAAGAGGACAAAGGCAAGCCGGTTCCATAGTAACGCTATACATCACTTCAATGAGCGCGAATGACAGAATCAATTTCGCCAAGAATTTATTAAAAACCAACATACAATAATGACTGGCGGCTAAGAGATTTTCTTTCTCTCTCTCTCTCTTTGAATGGCAATGCAGTTATAGAATAATTAATAAAAATCTGTTCACACACAGATAACATATTCTCTAAGGGGTCTGCATTTGTCGGACACAGTTTTGTTCCATGCAAATTATAGTAACCATTTATTGTATTCTCTTTATCTGAGTGACTGAAATATTTTAATACACGCGACGAGAGAGAGAGAGAGAGAGATTTGTAAAATGATTGCAAAAAAGGGGAAAAGTGTCTTTTTTTTTCTTTTTAATAAAAAATGTCTATTATAAATTATACTTGAATTATTGTTTCTATAATAATGGTTGTTATGGAAACGTCATGAAAGCCATTGTATTTCAATAAACCCTGGTTATGAAATACAATAAACCCGTATTATTTAAATAAATTAAACAAATAACATTCCAACAATGAGTGGGTTAAGTGTTCTTAACTACCATTTATATCTCGGTAATTCTAACCACATTCAGCAACGTATTCTTTATTTTTATTTATTTATATATTTATCTGACCTAAAATTTTGATTCGCGATCGTGTGTTTTTATTATTCTGATTAATACGTTTATACGCGGCAGTAAAAGATGTTTCTAAAACCAGTTCACATTGAGAAACATTTGAAAACACTCACTTATCGAATAGTATTTAGGCAGTGCAGGATGAACACACGTAAAGAATAAAAACGAAAATAAACATAATGTAATTTTTAAATGGGAATATTTAATACAGTATACATAAGTGTAGCGATAGTGGTATGAACTAGGGATAAAGGCAAATTCGGTGTCCCTGAATAGTGACTACTGTAACTTACCACGGGGAGAAACTTCCCCCTACTCGCCTATCGCTAAGTCAGCGATAGCAACATTATATCATGCTAACTTTAACTCAAAATCGAAAAAGGTAATTTAATTTTAAAATTAAAGTATGAAAAAATAAAATAACATCGAATCAAATCAATTAACAATTAAAAAATGAATATTCGAATAGCTATTGGTGGGAGCGACATTTTTTATTTTATTTTTTAAATGAGGTATTACGTTATAAATTCTGATTTGGGGCGTGGTTTCCATGACAACGATGAAAAAGTATGTCATAGTTATACCTGCGATCATTAAAAATAATTACATTATAAATTAATATTATATAAATATTTAAAAACAAGCATTGATTATTTTTTGAATAAATTTTAAAAATTTAATTAACATTCAATTATGAATAATAAAATAAAACCTATCTACTATGGTAATATGAGGGACCATCCTTCACTATCAAAAAAAAAAAAAGTTCTTCGCTTATATACATAGAGCCTTGTTTCAGGTTTCGTATGTCAATCACATTTCTTGCATTCCGGCGCCGATTCCACCGACAAAACGGGTGATTCGTTAACCCTTTAACCCACGAGAAGTGGCACGAACACAAACGACCCTCCCATGTTTGTGGTGGCCTACAAAATGTTGACACACACACATACACACTGCTGGCCGGGAGGCCAAAAAGAAGTTCAGCCAGCAACCCGTGCAACAAGGGGAGGAAAAAAAGACACGTTACTGAACTTCAAGGTCACAGTGGGAAGTCCACTTGTTAGCATTCAGTAGGGATAGTCAGTAAACTAAGAAATGGAAATGAAAGGCGTGATGGAATAATATTCACATAAAAGACGCTACCTAAATGGCTTAACAAGAAATAAAGAAACAAGTAGGATAAAAGGCGTGTGTGTACGTCGATGTGGTGTGGGGAAGACATCGAGAAGATATCCCAAATGGTGATCGTTCACCGAATTAGAATAGGAAATATTTTCTTCATTAATAATACTATTTTATCCAAAATATAAGTCTTCACTTCTAAAAATTTCAACAATTAGTTGAAATGAGCAACTTCATGCTATTTTTTAACAGCACGAAATTGACTTTTCAACTAATGAACTAGAAAGTGACGTTGCCATAGCAACCGTAACAATGAATTTCGTAGCACCAATATTAGTTCGAGAATTAACACGTGATATCTGAAATCAACTTGCAATTTACAAAGCCAGTTTATTTCTGTATTTACTTGTTGAAATTTCAAATATTTTTTTTATTATCATAATTGTCATCTTTTATTTCAATCGATTTCTTTAACCTTAGTTTTTATATTTGCTATTTTTTTCTCCCTCTGATCTCTAACACCAGTAGTGTATGCAACTGCATCTCGACTATACATAATCCTTATATCAATTTGTTTTCTTATACTTTGCATATACTGGAAGGCCATATCTCATAATCTGCCATTTATATGAATTGGGACCCAGCTGGGACTTTGAATGTCTAAAAAAGATTGCTTAGTTTGTACAGGTGCAGCCAAATTCAGTCTCTAAACTAACAGTAAAGGAAAACGCAAAAGGGCAGCCGCACCACAGGAGAACGAAGGCGGGAGGACGGGAGGGAAAATCCCCGAGCCAAGAGGAACCATAAAAAAAAAAAAAAAAAAAAAAACTTTTATTTGATTTTCTACAGCATGCATGCATAAAACTGTCCCCCCCATCCACATATTTCGTGTTTGTGAAAAGAAATCCCCTCTTAGTCAGACCCCCCCCCTTTGGGTTTTTCTCCAGTTGTATTTGATTTTGTGCAAGGCAAACATAAAATGTGATTCACAGCTGTAAAGGGATTCCTTTTTTTTTTTAATAGTTATATTTCCCCTTCATAATATAGCTGAGCAAGCATTCAGTTTCGTATTTATCGTACGATTTATAATCGTTTTTTTTTTCTCCTGCACTGACATATACGAGCAAAAAAAAAAAAAAAAAAGATGAAAAAAAAAAAAGTAGAATAAGGGGCCGGCTTTGTTGCTACAAGCTTCACAGGGGGATGGGGGAGTAAGAGCAGTAAATTCAATCACCCAACCGTTTTTTTATATATTTTTTTATATTTTTATTTTCTAGGGCTTCACTTAATACCCGTTGGGAAGCTTTTTTTTTTCTTTCTTTATTTTTCGTCGAAGCAGCTGTAGGTCATCAACTACCGTCATTGAAGGAAGGGGAATTTGCAGGGGGGGGGGAGAGAAGAGAAGTAGGAAGGAATCATATTTGAACGAGCTTGATTATCGATGACAATGTGATTTGCTAGATGCACCTTCCTCGATCCATTTGTAATGAAACGAATCTTAGAGAACTGCTCATTAAGCACGACGACATAGCTTGATGTCTTATTTCTTCGGCTTTTGTGTCTTCGCGGGGTAAAGTTAACTAAGTTAGGCAAAAAAAAAAAAAAGTAATTTCATAAAAGTAATTGTAGTTGGACAAAGTGTAATTAATTCAGAATATTTTTCCTACACAAATTTATTACACATTAGAAGGATTGAAATACTTTGAAATCTATGCATTTAGTAAGATAGACATCGTTGGTATACTAATCCTCGGCTCACATAATCATTGATAGGTTAGGCGCATAATCAGTCCATCCCTGTATGCACAGGGGTGTAGAGTTACAAAATATTGGACAACAGATGGGAGGAAGCATGAACAATTGACAATATATATCCGTGGAGGGAGGGGGAACATTACCATCAATCGAACAAACAGTTTTAATTTATATATTCCTGTTAGAAATTTTTTAAAAAATAACTTTACAAATGTTTGACATCGAAGAATATTACGACAGTTAAGTTAGATAAAATTTCTTATTTTTCTAATCAATTCTGTAATGGAAACCCTCCCTCTTTTGTCAAGAAAATAGTGCGAACATGATGATGTTGTCCTTAGATAAGGACACACATTCTTCGGAACTTTTTGAACCCCATCAACATATCACAGCTATGGACCTTTGCTACATACAGAATAAGGGAGGCAACCGATGGGACGGACAGGACACTCGAATTTCAGGGATTCTCAAAACTGGGAGTGTCAATTGTTTATTAATTTTTACATGCAATTTAACTTAGAAATATCCTGGGAGATGCAGATTTCTTAACGGTTCGCTTACCAATTCGTAGAGCTATTTCATAATCGAAAATGATTGCTAATTTCAAGTTTTCTAAAATAAAAGAGAAAAATGGTTATCCTGTACATCTGTTTATTTTAATATCACAATCGTCTTTTATTAAAACTGACATTATTGTTCATCAAATGAATCGATGTTTGTTAATTACTTAAACCTTTTTCTAATTAAATAACAAAAGCATTATCTTCTTGTTGTTTTCCCATATTAGGCAATTGTTTGCTTGCAACTTTTTCAATGGCTTAAAAAGTCTGCCCATCTCCTTTTGATCGGCGTCCCTTTTTTTTTGGCCATCTCTCCTCATTCATTCTTTCTCTGTGGTTTTTCCACTTCTTTCTATAGTTTGTGATGTCTTCTGTTATGTTAATTATGGATAACTGTTTTATTTCTTCGTTTCTTATCTTGTCTATTCTTTTATAGCCTGCGAGCGGTCTGCGAGTGGAAGCTTTATTTCTTCAGCTTCCACTTGTCTTTTATCTCGTTCTCCCCAAGTCCAAGTTTCACTGCCATATTTCACAATTGGTTTGGCTATTATTTTATATAGTTTTATTTGGGTTGTTCTCGGCATCTGTTTATTGAAGTGTCTGTTCGAAGTTTCAATGACTTCTAGGAATGTTTGCTTTTTATATGCAATGTCGATTTCTCCATTGGGGCTTATGTAATTTCCTCGATATTTAAATTTGTTCACTTGTTCTGTCACTTCGTCATGAATGACCAGTTTGCATCTTTTAATTCCTTTACCTTGAAATGCTATTGATTTTGTTTTATTTATTGAGATCTTTATGTCATACTGTTCTATTGTTTTGTTTAATACGTGTAGATTTTTTTTTGTAATTGGTCTTCATTTTCAGCAAAAATAGCTTGATCGTCAACATACAAAAGGCTAGTTAATTCTTTATTTCATTTTTAATTCTTTTGATTTTGTTTCTCCTCCATTCTCTTTAATTTTTTTTCCATATGTACAGGGTGGTTCAAAATTTACGTACAAACTTTGAGGGGAGGTAGAGAACATCAAAATCAACCATATTCACATAGGAAAGCATGACAGGAAACGCCACCGGAAGGTACTAACAGGGACACAAAGATACACAAGGCAGTAAGTAGTGTAAAAAAAAACTTTATTAGGCGTAACTGAACAGTTCAATAGTAGTTGGATACATAATATGGTCAACGAGATGCATGTCTACCATCTCGGCGTTCGTAAAACGACGCATGTTCTTAGCACGGCGTCGAAAGCTTGAATGAGGAGCCCCAATTGTCACCTGGAGCGCTGGCGAACAGCGCCGCCTATCACTTTCGGGTGGCGTTTCCAGTCATGCTTTCCTATGTGAATATGGTTGATTTTGATGTTCTCTACCTTCCCTCAAAGTTTTTACTTGAAATTTTGAACCACCCTGTATATATTAAAGAGTATTGGTGATAACCCACTTCCTTAGATGAGACCTCTATTGGTTTTAATTTTTTCGTTGTTTCATTATTACTTTTAATTTTAATATAGCTTTCTTCCATTATATTTGCTATTGCTTTGGTGGTTTGAGGTGGAGCTTTCAATTCGTGCCGTATATTGATTAATTGATTAATGAGAACGCATATGATCAAATCTATTGATTTGATCATATACTTTCTCTAAATCTAGTAAGGCCATATATGTTGGCAGGTTAAATTCTATTATTTTTTCTATAATTTGTTTGAGTGTAAATGCGGGATCTGTAAAATGCTTGATTTCGTTAAAAAATCATTATAATTTTAATACGAATCCCTCCTGTATTGTTGAATTTAACTTGTTCTACACTCGATTTTTTTTTAAATTTTATTTAAAGAAAGGACATTTTCTTAAGATTACTGTCTTCAGCAGGTATTACATTTCGAATTTGAAAAATGGAAACATTTTCAGAAATGCTCTGTTTCTTTGTTCTTCTAAATAGTGCAGTATTTACGCGGTACGTATTGAGGTAACTGCCTATAATCCAAATGTAGGCAGTTACCTAAATATATTTTATTTATGTTTAAATGATGCATAATTTACAACAGGATTTTCAATTAAGAAAAATAGGCAATTTTACGCGCTCCATTAATAGAAATATAGGTATTAATTAATGAATTTATAGGTATGTATAGGAAAATATAGATAATGATTATGCAGTTGACGGTGATTCATGTAATGTGAAATCCATGGACTACAGGATCTGTCATGTAATGATAATAATAATGATTTAAATATTTTAATATAATACTATTATAACAATATAATAAAATACATCCTAAATTTGTTAGGTATTATATCTAAATAGCATGTTATTATTATATTTATTAAGTAAAAAGGATTCTCGAAAGAAAAAAAAATGTTAATTCTTAAATCTAATTCTAGTTTATGTATACACCCAACTCCTTCGACAAAACATAGCTTCCTAGAAGATATATTTCTTCTTTCTCTTACGTAAATGCACTATGTCTTAAATATGACAAAACTTAAATTTTACTTTAATCCACACACACACACACACACACACACACACACACACACACACACACACACACACACACACACACACACACACACACACACACAGAGAGAGAGAGAGAGAGAGAGAGAG
This sequence comes from Typopeltis vanoorti, assembly GCF_054136105.1. Taxonomy (NCBI): domain Eukaryota; kingdom Metazoa; phylum Arthropoda; class Arachnida; order Uropygi; family Thelyphonidae; genus Typopeltis; species Typopeltis vanoorti. The sequence continues at coordinate 120,088,612 of NC_143552.1, forward strand.
AGAGAAGAGAGAGAGAGAGAGAGAGAGACGTAAAACAATATTTACTTAATATATCCTCCTCGACTAACTGGAATAGGAGACCGGATCTCATACTTACATAGAAGCGTGCAAGGATTAAAAGTACTAACAATAGTTGATATCTTAGTAGGTGCATACATGGTCGCTATAAATCTCATGTTTTCCTCATTGTCTTCCTTGTTACGCTTGCAAATTAATCACGATTTATATATTTGGAGGATTTTCCTTATTTATATTATAGCTAAATATCCTTTTAATTACTTTTTCCTGCCGATGCGAAATTTTTCGCATGTTGCAACATACCTCTGGAATTAAATATAAAACCAATAACAACAATTAACGTTAATATCTTTATAACTTAATTAATTAACGTTATGAATCGTTGTATTGCTTGATAAACTGACGTTCTCTTTTTAATAAAACTGATGTTTATTAAGATGAAAGTTGGTTATTTTTCATTTATCCAAAAAAGAGAAATTTGTCCTGTCATGAACACACGCGTATTTTCGCAGTAGCAGTTTGCATAAAATCCCAGAATATAAAGTAAATAAACAAGAATCCTCGACCTACTTGAAGTTCAAATAAATGCCGATTCATCATTTGCAAAAGCACTGTTTATTTCATTAGCATATTCCAAATATATACGAAATAATTACAACATTACTAAATGCGTTGTTAGGCTTAACGCTTTAACAAGTACCATTCAACAGATTTTTTTTTTTTTTTTTTGTTGTTGTTAGGTGCTCAGTTTATTTTCTCAATTTTCTGTTTCCATATTATCTTTCTAGTATTCAACAAAAATTGCACACGTATGGCTATTTAAAATATAAAGAAAAAAAAATAACATCAAGAAATGAAAAGGCAGTATTAAAACATTGTCTATACTTTTTTTTTATTTTTATGGTGAACTTATCTTCAAAAAGATTTTCCGAAGCACTTCAGACCTCAACAATGCAAAATTAGGGATTTGGTTTTGCCGAGTTATTATAATATTCGCTTTCCGACAAGCATACTATGGATTCCATTTGTTGGAGGCCTGAATGGGCATTGAGAGAGAGAGAGAGAGAGCATCAAACCCAGAGGAAGACAACGTAGGAAATAGGACTAGCAGGAAACAACTAGATGAAGAAGATAATTCTTGGGATAGAAAAAGTGAACAAAATTGGTAGTGCCACCAATAACATGGGGGGGGGGGATAAAAGCCTCTCATTACAAGCAAACAACTCCATATTAAGTTTATGTTATGTAGGGGGGGAAAGCAAATCATAGGAGTGCATATTTTAATTTAAATAACATAAATAGCATCCTTTTAAACTTAATTCTTTGTACAATAGAATATATATATATATTCTATATATATATATATATATATATATATATATATATATATATTTGTAACTTGGAATCTGGGACAGATGCGTCACTTACCTACTTCTATCTCATATCCTGTATATAAGCATAGAATCCCCCATTTATCATTAATTTGAGCAGTCTTTGCATTCAATACGATGTATTGCACTTACCTACATGTTAGGATGCAATATCGAGCTGTAAATATCCTACAGAATGACAGAAACAAACCTCACAATATCCGGTAAACAGAATGAGACGTTGTTTTGTTAGCGTATACGACTAATTGTCGCCTGAACAGAAAAGCCAACAGTGACAAAACATTTTGGCAACCATAGTTGCAGCCATTGCCAAATAAAATTTAATTGTTGCCTTAGTCACTAACTAATGGTGACAAGGAAAAATCACATGCATTCGCAGTTCAGTACTCAAGGATAATCGCATCTTTTTTTTTTTTTTTTCTTCTAGTGTTGCAGTCCCATTTGGATTAATACCAGACAGTAAGTGGGTTTGGCTTATATTTAAATTACTGCCATTCTTTAAGCATACGAAATCACATCTAAAGTACTTATTAGGATAAATTCTTCGTTTGTTTCTCTCTCTGTTTTTAATATTTAAATTATGCGAAGTAATGTAGCGTAATGTAAACAATATCAACCCTATTCTAATTCATTTATTCTGCAACTGAAAAAGACTAATTGTTATGAGAAAATATGACGTCATTGTGAAAGAATACTATTGCATTGTTGAACGAATTGCTGATCAGATTAATCAATTTCAACGAACAACAATGTCATAACAATTTGTAACAATGGCACTGAATTATTAATCGGCTGGTTATATTTAATAGGGTTATTTGTGTTTTCGATTAAGTGAAAGTTTTAGTGCTGAGGTCAAGATTTGTTGGTGTGACAAAGTAGACGACTATGTGGAAAGTAAGAAGAGGACACGTATGTCAGTTTAATGTTTTCACCGGATGGGAGGAGGGAAATGGAATTAAGTAAGAGATTTTTTAAATTTTGTTTTACTTAAAAATATTATTGTAATGTGTTTTTATGGTTTAGATTTTTTTTCTCTCTCTCGCGAATGTTAAAAAGCAGATTATCAAAATCTAAAAGAAAAAATAAATCAAGGCATAATATGCCAATGTGAGAAACATTCGGGAAAAAACGGGTCTATCCGCTTCGTTGAAAAATAAAATAAAATAAAATAAATGAATAAAATATACACATGCCATCAATAAACGCTTATCAAAAATTAAAAACGAAAAATACGCCAATATACGTTTTTTATTTTTTATTTTTCATATAAATTTATTTCTATTTTTGTAACACCAACAGTCACAGATAAACAATATAAATGAAATCATAAAAAAAAACCCAATGATTATTAGATTTCATTTGTATTTAGCATTTTTTTAAATTTATTTTTTAAATAACTAAAAAAGTATTACCCCAATTATTGTCTTTCCTAGATTGTTCTATTTCCTCATTTTTGTTGTATATAATAAATTACTTTAAATAATGAACCTAATTTCTTAATAGTAAAAACAATTTTATCGTCTTTAAAATCAGAAGTCTTCGCTAAGCCATTATCCCAAAGGATAGCTGCTTAGCGAAAACTTTCTGGACTGATTTTCTTTTGATATGAAATAGAGCAAAACGCCCCTCCTATTATATTATTATTTTTTTTAGCGTAATAGTTCTTTTGTTAGTGATTTGCGTACCACAGAAATTACCATGAATGTAAGATCACCTTACTATCTCTAAGAAACAAGCAAACTTGGTGGTCCTTTACAAATGAGAACATGTTGAATGGTGGTTGTCTGATAATTCTATCTTGGTCATTCCGAAATCTTTGTTCGACTCCCTCCCTCCCTCCCTCTCTCTCTCTCTCTCTCTCTCTCTCTCGATCTCTCTTTGTGGGACTTGTTGACAAAAAAAAAAAAAAAAAAAAAGAGAAAAAGCTCCAAATAGAAAGCTTCGCTCCGTAAAACCCTCCATCGGTTGCTATGGCAACTGCCGTTTGATGGATGTCTTTTGTTCCGGCAACAAACCTTCTTTTATAAACTCCATTCAAAAGCCTAATGCAGGATCAACGATAGTAAGCCCTGATAACTGTGGGTGGATCACCGCCTCAGAAATTAGATAAAACTCTATCTTACTATCCAGTAATGTAATAAGAATACATACGGTTTTCATTATCTATTTGGTTCCCACAGGACGTTAAAAAATATTTAGAACCAAGTAATGAAATTCGGGATAATTGCGGTAAAACTATTAGGTGTTACTTTTTTTTTTCTTCTAAAATTGGTTTCAATGATTCGTTTATGTATTTGCTTCAACACGTGATTAAGTTTAATACTAGAAAGGAAGATAGGCAGTGATATCATGAAAAAAGTTTCCAGTTCTTGCAAAGTATTTTTAACATCACTTCCGGTTTTAGTTGGGAAAGCTGAATTTCATTATTATATCTCAATTATTTCTTTAAATATGGTGCAAAATTTGATGACAACTAGATACGAACTGGAAAATTTCAAAAAAAATATGAAAAACAAATACAAGCATTTTTTAGAAATTAATATATTATTTTAGTTAATATTATTTCCCTTCAAGAGTTAGAACAGTGAGGTGGCGCTGAGATCTGTCAAGTAAAGTGTCATTGTGTAACAATTGGTGTGAAATGTTATTTTCATAATAAATACGCTTTTTTAATATCTATAGAGAAGGAATCTGAATGGTTCCGTGTATGATGTTCGTCAGTTAGCGTGTATGATGCAAGGAATCAGCTGGAGATGAGTTATGTAGGTGATAGGGTTTTGTTACAAACAAAAAAATTTCCTTTTTTTTTTTATTTTCAATGTCCTTTGGTTGGAAAGATCCCGTCTATTTGAACGTTCAAATTCTCGTCTTTACCACATCATTTTTATACATTTATTTATCATTTTATATTGATGTCGAAATGTCTTTAATACTACTATTACTCGTTCTGTTCATTTTCAGCTTAATTTTTCTTTTATTTCCAATTTTGCTAGGTGTGAGAAGTAACGGTTGAGAGTTTAATGAAAGAAAAATCCCCGTTTTGGTTGTGTTCAGTTTTTATTTGTATATTTTTAGTTTAGCGGAAGTGATCTGTACGTGTTGATTATCTTGACTGTCTCGTCGCCTCCTGCTATCCCCTGTCCCCAAGCACCCACGCAATGTCGAGGACAAGTATGTGCTACGTAACTCCCTTCTCAACCTCTTGTTACATCACCGAAAAGAAAAACGGCAACATCTTATATAAAAATTCCAAGAACGTCTTCATCACTGACTCGAAATAGAATAAAATATTAATTTAAATGAATTATTATTAGTAAATAATGCTATTAAACAATGATATCTATTCATTGTGAACCAGTCATTAGTAGAGAAAAATGACATCATCCGTGCGGATGATGTAGTATCAGTGATATTAACAAGAAATGTCAATAATTATGACGAAATGAATGATGTCATATATTTGTTTTAACTTTGTAACTGAGCAATAATCAACAATGAATAATCAACAATGCAATAGCGATTGTTGCTCCTCAGCTACTGCAACTCAGGTACGTTTATTAATATTCTCATTTTAATATATCAACGAGATTATGAGTTTGCTACTCAATGGTTGCAGTTTATCGGACCTTATCAATTCTACGATCTACGAACGCTGTGGTAAAAGAAAAAAAAACGAAATAAACAAACAAAATCCCTCCCCTCCTCCCACACCGTAGTGTTAGATACCAGAGAACTTTCTAAGTTTTGTCGCCTAACATCCAGCATTACCGACATTTTTTTTTTTCGTCTTTTAGTTTTGCGCTATCAGTTCCGAGCATCTGGAACAACCAACTCATCACCATCCATCTGCTACCCTACCCTCATTATACAGGGTCGAACCACGTGATAGCACTGGCGTTAAAATGTTTCCTTTAGTACAGATAGCAGCATCTGTTCGACCTGGTCAAAGACAAAGTCGCGACTATAACAGATTTTGAAACTGTTGTCTCCAGATAACAGCTGCTTTGTACCACTTCATCACCCATCTCTTGCAAGTTTTTTTTCCCTACTTTAAACACGTTGTTTTCATAATAATAAACCAAATTTAATTTTTCACTTTGACGTTTAAGGAAGGAAAGACAAATTGAGAGTATATAAAAGCCCAACAAAGCCATCCTAAATAATTGAAGTTATTTTTTTTTTATTATTATCATTATTTTTTTAACTGAACAAGGTATGGGACCATCTGCTAGTATTTTTTTCTATTCTACTACGATTCGTAGTCAGATCTTCAGGGAGTGTTTGGGACAATCTATAGCCACTGATTAATAAATAACGATAATTTTCGCTAGGAGGCGTTGCAACTTGTTTATTGTTACATCACCAATTGTTAAAAAAAAAAAAAACCTCTAGTTATCTCAGTAGTAGTTTGACGACTTTATTGCTATAGGGTTTATTATCGTTGATACATTAATAGCAGTGTTTTTTTTATTGTTGGATCGTTCACTGATACGGAAACTATTGATAATATTTTTTTCCTATCCCTAATTATTAGGCAACTGTAATTTTATAGTAACAGAAAAAGGCAAGTTGCGTCATCGTTCTTAACAATAATACTAGTTATATAACTGTTACTATATTGTAGAGTTTTTAATAATTATATATGAAAAAGTTGGCAATAGTTATAGCGACTCAATCCATCAATTTTCAAACAAAAGAAATATTAAGTACCGAACAACAATGAATCACCTAGTATCTAGCACAACAATGATTCGCTAAATATCCGACAAAACAATGAATCGTCAGGTATCCAATTAAACAATTGGATAGATACTTGCAAAAATTAATGTTAGTAATCATTGCTTTAATTTTTAACTACAAAATGTTCAAAGATAGATTTCAAATTAAACGACTGTCAGTAATTTTTGAGAAATTGATTTTTGAGTCATTGTTAACTGTGACGTAGTTATTATGTTGGCATTCATTTTACATGTGAAAATTGTCATTTATTATTTCATAAATAGGAATCTAGTTAATTGTTAACTATTCAAGTACTCATCTTTTCGGCTAATAATACTAATAATAATGTATGAATGAATGACCTGTTGATAATCTTAACGTGCTTAACAACCTAAATTAGTATTTAAAACTATAGTAATTGTATTAATATGATTATGATATTAATAATCATATATGAATGAAAACAAAATCGTGTTAATATTTATTAACATGCTATTAATAACAGGAGATTAGAAGTCTGTTATATTATATACCACTTTGTAATGATAGAGGGTAGGGGGATGGTTCTAAATTTGTACTGATTGGTTCTTATTACAGCAACAAGTGCAACCAGCTGTTGACCACTGATACTAAAAAAATAATAATAATAATAATAACAGGTAAGTGATGATCTTTTATCATTCGATGTGACCACCAATTTAATTAACGAACACTAATGTGACATAAAATTATATTTTGTTTCCAAAAGTAGGTGATAGCTTATCCGTTCTATAATGGTATTGCGTGTTAGGCTTTCAAGCACAGGTCGATATTAAAAAATAAATAAAATAAAATAAAAAAATTAATTCCGAAATTCTTATGATATTTCTGGATTTATTTATTCGGGCTTATCTTAAGTATTATTCTATGAACAAAATGATAAATGGTTCATACGCTAACTTATTTGACTTGTTTTGAGAAGATAGCTATAACGCATACAGTTGTTATATTAAAGAAACCTGATGAGTAGATTTATACAATTAATAGCATTTTTTTTGTTTGTTTTGAAAGGACATGGTAGTTTCTTAAATGAAAAAGGCTGTTTGCTTAAGTAACCAATGAAAGGGAAAAAAGCTGACGACAAAGAAGCCGTGTTGTCTTCATTGATTTTTCCCTTAATCTCCACAAAAGTTGCTTCGATAAGGCTTCCCAAAATAGGAACTCACACAGACAAAAAAAAAAAAAAAAAAAGATGGGGGTGGGGGGGGGGAGAAGAAAAAGACGTACATGTATTCTCCGTTAATTTAGTTAGGATATGAAGATATTTTCCAAGTACAGAACGACGAAAACAAGCCTCGAGAATTCCACGAAGCCCCACACAAATAGTGAAACTTAATAAGCAAACTCTTAAACGATGTTGTTTAACGTTGTGGCCGTTAATATCCGCAAACACCAAGAAACAATAGCTATTACCGTAGTTCGAAAACGGTTAAATGATAACACTCTGGGATAAAATTAATTCGCAAGAGAACTTAATACAATATTTCAAACGGGTAACCATGACAACCGAAGAGGAGTGACTCCACAAGATTGATTGTGTAAAAAGATGGGATCTAATCTGGTGGCACAATCACTTCCCGCTGGTGTTGGTCGACGACAGCGCCATCTATATCAGGCAAAAGTATGAAAAGGGGGGTAAGGGGGAGAGTAAACAAAGTAGAGTTCCCAAGGTAAAAATTCTCGAAGAATAGCTAATTTGGAACACATAGATTGCGTGATATCCACTGTACGTAGACGGATGCTACGCGAGAAAATTTCTAAGAAAAACAAGTTGACAGACGTTAGCAAGTTCCGGCGTATTCTGTCTACTTACTTTCGGTCTTATCTTTTGGTCGTGTAGAAATTACTTCTATTCATTCTTACGATATTCCCACACTTTTCTTACCACTGTTCTTTTTTTTTTTCACCACTACAGATGGATGTTTCCCATCGTTATCTACACTCCAAAACCCCCTACGAAATGTTCTCCCTACATTAATTGTGTCCATGAAGGTCTTTTGGGCCTCATTGCCAGCGAAAGATGTTAAACCTTAAGTATCAATGCATTTTTCCATCATCCTCCCATTTCGACATAGAGAGCCATCCTCTTTATTTCTTTCATTTTTCCCTCTCCTCCATAAATTAATTGCATTTTATATGAACAGTTTTAGTTAATGCCTTTAGATAACGAAGAAAAACTCTATTTCCTAACACGCAATCTTAAGACTAATTTCTTATATTAGATGCCTTGAGAAAAATGATACTAAAGCTATAGGTAAATTGGCCCCAGGTGTAAAAAGTGTTTCCGTAGTCATGCGCAAAATATCATAGACTCCCCCCCACCCCCTTTCTTTATTGATGTACCGCTTGTGGAGGATTACTCAATAATACACATATAACATACTATCAGTTTCTGCCATAAAAAAAGATAGATATAATATCACATGTCATAAATAACACGCCTGGCCATAAAGAAGAGTATTTGGTAGATAACGTGGATAATCGTAAACCGAAAGAATCCTTGAAACTTGGCGAATATTCTAAACAAGACTAAAGTGGGTCGTAAGTGGGCAATACAGAAGCAAACACTTATGGTGGGATAAATATTTAGACTTATTTTATATAACATATGGAGAGACTGACCGATTCAGTCTCTCTCTCTCTCTATCAATCTTTTTGCATCTCTATCCATCATAGAGAGAAGGACAGAGTAATCCATTTCTAGTTTTATAATCTGGATTAC